>NC_092114.1:8027801-8050301 GCF_045679555.1 Salvelinus alpinus
ATTATCTATAGAGAGAGAGGTCAACATATGTTAGTCATATATAGTATCTATAGAGAGAGAGAGGTCAACATGTGTTAGTCATATATAGTATCTAGAGAGAGAGGTCAACACGTGTTAGTCATATATAGTATCTATAGAGGGAGGTCAACATGTGTTAGTCATATATAGTATCTATAGAGAGAGGTCAACATGGCCATAGGCCTGGTGGCATACAAAGGATATAGTGCTGGACTGGACCAGTAATATAATACTGGACTGGAACAGTGATGTAATACTGGACTGTACCAGTGATATAGTACTGGACTGGAACTGTGATGTAATACTGGACTGTACCAGTGATATAGTACTGGACTGGAACTGTGATATAGTACTTGACTGTACCAGTGATAAATTACCTGGAAAATCAATATAGTGACTGTACCTTTTATATAGTACTGGACTGGAACAGAGATATGGTACTGGACTGTACCAGTGATATAGTACTGGACTGGAACAGTGATATAGTACCGGACTGGACCAGTGATTTAGTACTGGACTGTACCAGTGATATAGTACTGGACTGGAACAGTGATATAGTACCTGGACTGGACCAGTGATTTAGTTCCTGGAAAATCAATATAGTGACTGTACCTTTTATATAGTACTGGACTGAACCAGTGATATAATACTGGACTGTACCAGTGATATAGTACTGGACTGTACCAGTGATATAGTACTGGACTGTACCAGTGATATAGTACTGGACTGGAACAGTGATATAGTACCGGACTAGACCAGTGATATAGTTCCTGGACTGTACCAGTGATATAGTACTGGACTGTACCAGTGATATAGTACTGGACTGGAACAGTGATATAGTACTGGACTGGAACAGTGATATAGTTCCTGGACTGGACCAGTGATATAGTACCTGGACCAGTGATATAGTACTGGACTGGACCAGTGATATAGTTCCTGGACCAGTGAAGTAGTACCTGGACTGGAACAGTGATATAGTACCTGGACTGGACCAGTGATATAGTACCTGGACCAGTGAAGTAGTACCTGGACTGGAACAGTGATATAGTACCTGGACTGGACCAGTGATATAGTACCTGTACCAGTGATATAGTACCTGGACTGAACCAGTGATATAATACTGGACTGAACCAGTGATTTAGTACTGGACTGAACCAGTGATATAGTACTGGACTGGAACAGTGATGTAATACTGGACTGTACCAGTAATATAGTACTGGACTGGAACAATGATATAGTACCTGGACTGGACCAGTGATATAGTGCCTGGACTGGACCAGTGATATAGTACCTGGACTGAAACAGGGATATAGTACCTGGACCAGTGATATAGTACCTGGACCAGTGATATTGTTCCTGGACCAGTGATATAGTACCTGGACAAGTGATATAGTGCCTGGACTGAACCAGTGATATAGTACCTGGACCAGTGATATAGTACTGGACTGGACCAGTGATATAGTACCTGGACCAGTGATATAGTACTGGACTGGACCAGTGATATAGTACCTGGACCAGTGAAATATTACCTGGACTGGAACAGTGATATAGTACCTGGACCAGTGATATGGTACCTGGACCAGTGATATAGTACTGGACTGGACCAGTGATATAGTACCTGGACCAGTGAAATATTACCTGGACTGAACCAGTGATATAGTACCTGGACCAGTGATATAGTTCCTGGACTGGACCAGTGATATAGTACCTGGACCAGTGATATAGTACTGGACTGGACCAGTGATATAGTACCTGGACCAGTGATATAGTGACTGTACCAGTGATATAGTACCTGGACTGGACCAGTGATATAGTACCTGGACCAGTGAAATATTACCTGGACTGGACCAGTGATATAGTACCTGGACCAGTGAAATATTACCTGGACTGGACCAGTGATATAGTACCTGGACCAGTGATATAGTACTGGACTGGACCAGTGATATAGTACCTGGACCAGTGATATAGTGACTGTACCAGTGATATAGTACCTGGACTGGACCAGTGATATAGTACCTGGACCAGTGAAATATTACCTGGACTGGACCAGTGATATAGTACCTGGAACAGTGATATAGTGACTGTACCAGTGATATAGTACCTGGACTGGACCAGTGATATAGTACCTGGACCAGTGATATAGTACTGGCCTGGACCAGTGGTATAGTACCTGGACCAGTGAAATATTACCTGGACTGGACCAGTGATATAGTACCTGGACCAGTGATATAGTGACTGTACCAGTGATATAGTACCTGGACTGGACCAGTGATATAGTACCTGGACCAGTGTAATAGTACTGGACTGTACCAGTGATATAGTACCTGGACCAGTGATATAGTGACTGTACCAGTGATATAGTACCTGGACTGGACCAGTGATATAGTACCTGGACCAGTGATATAGTACTGGACTGGACCAGTGATATAGTACCTGGACCAGTGATATGGTACCTGGATTGGGCCAGTGATATAGTACCTGGACCAGTGAAATGGTACCTGGATTGGGCCAGTGATATAGTTCCTGGACCAGTGAAATAGTACTGGACTGGACTAGTGATGTAGTACCTGGACTAAACCAGTGATATAGTACTGGACTGGACCTGTGATATAGTACTGGACTGGAACAGTGATGTAGTACTGGACTGGACCAGTGATATGGTACCTGGACTGGACCAGTGATATAGGGTCTGAACTGCACCAGTGATATCGTACCTGGACCAGTGAAATAGTGACTGGACTGAACTAGTTATATTGTACTGGACTGGACCAGTGATATAGTACTGGACTGGACCAGTGATATAATACTGGACTGAACCAGTGATATAATACTGGACTGGACCTGTGATATAGTACCTGGACTGAACCAGTGATATAGTACTGGACTGGACCAGTGATATAATACTGGACTGAACCAGTGATACAATACTGGACTGGACCTGTGATATAGTACCTGGACTGAACCAGTGATATAGTACTGGACTGGACCAGTGATATGGTACCTGGACTGAACCAGTGATATAATACTGGACTGGACCAGTGATATAGTACCTGGACTGAACCAGTGATATAGTACTGGACTGGAACAGTGATATAATACTGGACTGAACCAGTGATATAATACTGGACTGGACCTGTGATATAGTACCTGGACTGAACCAGTGATATAGTAATGGACTGGAACAGTGATATAATACTGGACTGAACCAGTGATATAGTACTGGACTGGACCAGTGATATGGTACCTGGACTGAACCAGTGATATAGTACCTGGACTGAACCAGTGATATAATACTGGACTGGACCTGTGATATAGTACCTGGACTGAACCAGTGATATAGTACTGGACTGGAACAGTGATATAGTACTGGACTGAACCAGTGATATAATACTGGACTGGACCTGTGATATAGTACTGGACTGGACCAGTGATATAATACTGGACTGGAACAGTGATATAATACTGGACTGAACCAGTGATATAGTACTGGACTGGACCTGTGATATAGTACTTGACTGGACCAGTGATGTAGTACTGGACTGGACCAGTGATATAGTACTGGACTGTACCTGTGATATAGTACCTGGAAAATCAATGTAGTAACTGTACCTTTTATATAGTACTGGACTGGACCAGTGATATAGTGCTGGACTGGACCTGTGATATAGTACTGGACTGGACCAGGTATATAGTACCTAGACCAGTGATGTAGGGACTGTACCAGTGATATAGTACCTGGACTGAACCAGTGATATAGTGCTGGACTGGACCAGTGATATAGTGCTGGACTGGACCAGTGATATAGTACCTAGACTGGACCTGTGAGATAGTGCTGGACTGGACCAGGTATATAGTACCTAGACCAGTGATGTAGGGACTGTACCAGTGATATAGTACCTGGACTGAACCAGTGATATAGTGCTGGACTGGACCAGGTATATAGTACCTAGACCAGTGATGTAGGGACTGTACCAGTTATATAGTACCTGGACTGAACCAGTGATATAGTGCTGGACTGGACCAGTGATATAGTACCTGGACTGAAACAGGGATATAGTTTAGATGCTTTGTTCACATCCAGTACCATAATATCAGTCAAGGTTTCTAGGCCTTCAATTACAGTGTTGACAGTGCTTTGGTGTTTTATTGGTGGTTTTCTATGTCTATGAGTTAATGTTCCTCATACTGCTCTCAAGGCAACAGATGGATGATGCATGCGGTGGGTCATTAGCTCTTTAGGCTTTATATTATCTCTCTTTCTTTCGCTCTCTCACCCTCCTCTTTCTATGTCTTTCTCTTTTTCTCTCTCTCATTTTCTCTCTCTCTATATATATATTTCTATCTCTCCCCTCTCTCTCTCTTTCTTTCTCTATCTCTCTCTCTCCTCGTCCCTGTCTCTCTCTTTCTCTCTCTCTCTGTCTATGTCTCTCTCACCTCCTCCTCCCTCCCTCCCTCCCTCCCTCCCTCTTGCTCTCACCCCCCCCCTCTCTCTCTCCTCCCACTCCTCTCTCTCTTTCCTCCCCTCATTTCCCTCTCTCTCCTCCCCCTCTCTCTCTCTTCCCCATCCTCTATCTTTCTCCTCCCCCTACCCTCTCTTTCTCTCTCTCTCTCCTCCCACCCCCACTCTCTCCTCCCCCCCTCGCTCTCTCCCTCTCCTCCTCCACCTCTCTCTCCTCCCACCCCCTCTCCCCCATCCCCCCCCCTCCTTTCTCTCTCCTCCCCCTTCTCTCTCTTCCCCCTCTCTCTATCCTGCTCCTCTCTCTCTCTCTCTATCTCTCTCCTCCCACCCCCACTCTCTCCTCCCTCTCTTTCTCTCTCTCTCTCATCCCCCTCCTCTCTCTCTCTCCTCCCCTCTCTCTCTCTCTCTCTCGCTCTCTCTCCCTCCCCTCCCACCCCCTCTCTCTCCTCCCCCCTCTCACTTTCTCTCTCTCCTCCCCCTCCTCTCTCTCCTCCCCTTTCTCTCTCCCGCCTCCTCTCTCTCTCTCCTCCCCCTCTCTCTCCTCCCCCTCCGCTCACTCTCTCTCTCCCCTCCCACCCCCACTCTCTCCTCCCCCCTTTCGCTCTCTCCCTCTCCTCCCCCGCCTCGCTCTCTCCTCCCACCCCCTCTCCTCCCCCTCCTTTCTCTCTCTCTTCCCCCTCTTCCCCCTCCTCTCTCTCCTCCTCTATCTCTCTTTTTCCTCCCACCCCATTCTCTCCTCCCCCTCTCTCTCTCCCCCCCTCTCTCTCCTCCCCCACCTCTTTCTCTCTTTCTCTCTCTCCCCTCCCACCCCTCTTTCTCCTCCCCCTTCTCTGTCTCGCTCTCTCTTTCCCCCCTTCTCTCTCTCCTCCCCCCTCTCTCTCTCCTCCCACCCATATCTCTTCCTCTCTCTCTCTCCTCCCCCTACTATCTTTTGCTCTATCTTCTCCCCCATCTCTCTCTTTCTCTCTCTCTCCTCCCCCCTCTTTCTTTTTCTCTCTCTCTCCTCCCCATCTCTCTCTATTTCGTCCCCCCTCTCTCTCTCTCTCCTCCCCATCTCTCTCTTTCTCTCTCTCTCTTCCCCCATCTCTCTCTTTCTCTTTTTGTTAATACTAGTATATGACAGTATATAATAGTATTTTTTTATACCGTTGTTCAGATATTACTGTTCTTTAATGGACTTGGATATTCCTGCACTTTCTCTTTCTAATCTCACTTTCTTGTCAGAGAGGGATGGAGGGAGGGATGGAGGTAGAGAAGGAGGAAGGGAGGTTAAGAGGTGATGGAGTGAGGGATAGAGGGAGGAAGGGAGATTGAGAGGGAGGGATGGAGGTAGGGCGGGAGGAAGGAAGGAAGGTTGAGAGGGATGGAGGGAGGGAAGGAGGTAGAGAGGGAAGAAGGGAGGTTGAGAAAGATGGAGGGAGGAAGGGAGGTTGAGAAAGGTGGCGGGAGGAAGGGAGGTAATGAGGGAGGAAGGCAGGTTGAGAGGGATGGTGGGGGAAGGGAGGTCGAAAGTGGGGAAAGAGGGATAGAGGGAGATCATAATATGAAACCTTGTGGTTTATGCCTTTCGGGAGAGAGAGAGGGGGGAGAGGGATACGAGAGAGGAGAGTGAGTTTGACAGCTGGTGTGCAGACAGGGCTTCACAGCGACAGCTCTCCCCTAGATGGAGAGATGGAGAGGGGATGAGAAGAGATGGAGAGAGGAGAGAAAAGGAGGGGAAATTTGGATGGAGGAGAGGTGAGGATGATAGGAGAAGGCATCAGGGGATAAGAGGAGGAGGTGAGTAGAGAACAGCAGGAGAAGAAGAGGAGAGTAGAGGACAGCAGGAGAGGAAAAGGTGAGTAGAGGACAGCAGTAGAGGAAAAGGTGAGTAGAGGACAGCAGTAGAGGAAAAGGTGAGTAGAGGACAGCAGTAGAGGAAAAGGTGAGTAGAGGACAGCAGGAGAGGAAAAGGTGAGTAGAGGACAGCAGGAGGGGAAGAGGAGAGTAGAGGACAGCAGGAGAGAAAGAGGTGAGTAGAGGACAGCAGTAGAGGAAGAGGATAGTAGAGGACAGCAGGAGAGAAAGAGGTGAGAGAGGACAGCAGGAGAGGAAGAGGAGAGTAGAGGACAGCAGGAGAGAAAGAGGTGAGAGAGGACAGCAGGAGAGGAAGAGGAGAGTAGAGGACAGCAGGAGAGGAAGAGGAGAGTAGAGGACAGCAGGAGAGGAAGAGGAGAGTAGAGGACAGCAGGAGAGGAAGAGGTGGGTAGAAGAAAGCAGGAGAGGAAAAGGTGGGTAGAAGAAAGCAGGAGAGGAAAGAGAATAGAGTAAAAGAGAGGAACATGTTCATTCTTTCTTATATTAGAAAATGGACCTTCTTCTGATGGATTCAGATGATTCCAATATTTCCTATTTGTTTGTGATTGGGGCCTGTAGATACAACATGACCAAAAGTATGTGAACACCTTCTTGTCTACCATCTCATTCCAAAATCATGGGCATTAATATGGATTTGGTCCCGCCTTTGCTGCTATCACAGCCTACACTCTTCCGTGAAAGCTTTCCACAAGATATTGGAACATCACTGTAGGGACTTGCTTCCATTCAGCCACAGGAGCATTAGTGAGGTCGGGCACTGATGTTGAGCGATTAGGCCTGGCTCTTGACAAAACATGTACACCACTCCAGCCGACGGTTGGCATTGCACCTGGTGATCTTAGGCTTGGGTGCGGCTGATCGGCCATGGAAACCCATTTCATGAAGCTCCCGACGAACAGTTATTGTGCTGACGTTGCTTCCAGAGGCAGTTTGGAACTCGGTAGTGAGCGTTGCAGCTGAGGACAGAACATTTTTGCACACTATGCACTTCAGCACTCAGCGGTCACATTCTGTGAGCTTGTGTGACCTACCACTTTGCGGCTGAGACGTTATTTCTCCTAGATGTTTCCAATTCACAATAACAGCACTTACAGTTGACCGGGGCAGCTCTAGCAGGGCAGACATTTGACAAACTGACTTGTTGGAAAGGTGGCATCCTATGACGGTGCCACATTGAATGTCACTGAGCTCATCACTAAGGCCATTTTACTGGACAATGTTTGGCTATGGAGATTGCATGGCTGTGTGCTCTGTTGTATACACCTGTCAGCAACGGGTGGGGCTGAAATAGCCAAGTCCACTAATTTGAAGGGGCGTCCACATACTTTTGTATATATAGTGTATCTCCTAATTCACATATTGTGGTCCCTACATAACAAATGGTGTGGAATAAAGACTTTTCAACACAATTGATGTATGATATGAAGATTACTAAGAAAAACCATAATAATTTGTTGATCTATTCATACATAATGAACTATCTCTAAAGTTAGAGTAGTATATCTCTGAAGTTAGAGTAGTATATCCCAAAGTTAGAGTAGTATATCCCAAAGTTAGAGTAGTATATCTCACAAGTTAGAGTAGTATATCTCACAAGTTAGAGTAGTATATCTCACAAGTTAGAGTAGTATATCTCTAAAGAGAAAGACTGATTGTTCTTAGCACACTCATCTCAATGGATATCTCACCTATGAGCATCCCCACATCAGTAATGGTTTTGCAAATTGGGTTCATTAGCTTTAAGTTGTATTCATAGCGTTCCATTAAAATTACACACCATTCACTAGTCTTACAAAATTAATGTTCTATTCAAATAAATTAACTTCCATGTATTTATTTCCAGTCAGCGAGGTAGCAGCAGTACTCCATTCCCTGTATTTCTCCTCCCTCCATACGTTAGAAAAGGGATGGTTTGAACACATTAGTATAATTATGTATTTAACACATCATGAAAGGATAAATTTAACACATTATAAAATTATGTATTTACCACATTAGAAATTGATGTATTGAACACATTTGAAAGGGATGTATTTAACACATTATAAAATGATTTATTTAACACAGAAAGTACGTATTCAAATCAATCTTTTCAGCAAATATTCCATTGTACTGGACAGTACAATAAAATTCCATTCAGTAAGTATTCAAACCCCTTGACTTGTTCTACATTTTGTTGTGTTACCGCCTGAATAAAACATGTTATTAAATTGAGATGTGTTGGTCACTGGGCTACACACAATACCTCATAATGTAGATGTGGAATTGTGATTTTTTTCGACATTTTTACAAATTAATAAAAAATAAAAAGTTTAACTGTTTCGTCATGAAGTATTCAACCTCTTTCTAAAGGCATCCTAAATAAGTTCAGGAGTAAATATTTGCTTAAAGCTGCAATATGTAGCTTTCTGGACGACCCTACCAAATTCACATAGAAATATGTATAGATCTGTCATTCTCATTGAAAGCAAGTCTATGAAGCGATATATATATATGTTCTATGTGCTGTATTTCTATGCTTTTTGTTCTTAAGTTTCATTCTTGCGTCTTTTGCTTATGGTTTATAGAATACAATATACACTATTTTTGATTTTGGAAAATTAATTTTACATTGGTTTCGATTGTACAATGATTCTCTACACTTTACTTGCTTGTTTTGTCACATAAACTGAAATAAAGCAAATTATTTGAATAGTGGAGCGATTTCTTCAAGTAACGTAACAAGTTGCATGGGCTCACATTATTTTTGAATCACTATCTCATCTCTGTACCCCACACATACAATTATCTGTAAGGTCCCTCAGTCGAGCAATGAATTTCAAACACATTGGTAAATGGGTAAAAAGAGACGTGGAATATCCCTTTAACACTTTGGATGGTGTATCAATATACGCAGTCACTACAAAGATACAGGCAAGGCAACTCAGTTGCCGGAAGGGAAACCTCTCAGGGATTTCATCATGAGGCTAATGGTGACTTTACAACAGTTACAGAGTTTAATGGCTGTGATAGGAGAAGACTGAGGATGGATAAACAACATTGTAGTTACTCCACAATACTAACCTAATTGACAGAGTCAAAAGAAGGACGCTTGTACAGAATAACAATATTCCAAAACATGCATCCTGTTTGCAACAAGGCACTGAAGTAATACTGCACTAAATGTGGAAAAGCAATTCACTTTTCGTCCAGAATATAAAATGTTATGTTTGTGGCAAATCATATACAACACATTACTGAGTACCACTCTCCATATTTTCAAGCGTAATGGTGGCTGCATCATGTTATGGCTATGCTTGTAAAGGACTGGGGTGTTTTTCAGGATGAAAAATAAAGGAATGGAATTAAGCACTGGCAAAATCCTAGAGGAAAACTCGGTTCAGTCTGCTTTCAACCAGACACTGGGAGATGAATTCACCATTCAGTACGACAATAGCCTAAAATACAAGGCCAAATTTAAACTGGAGTTGCTTACCAAGAATACAGTGAATGTTCCTGTGTTACCGAGATAACGTTTTGACTTGAAAATCAATGTCAAGACCTGAACATGGTTTTCTAGCAATGATCAACAACCAATTTGACAGAGATTGAAGACATTTAGAAAATAATAATGGGCAAATGTTGCACAATCCAGGTGTGGAAATCTCTTAGAGACTTACCCAGAAACACTCACAGCTGTAATCACTGCCAAATGTGCTTCTACAAAGTATTGACTGAGGGTTGTGAATACTTATGTCATGTAATTGAGATGTTTTTGTATTTCATTTTCAAAAAAATTACACTGTCATTATGGGCTATTGTGTGTAGACTGTTACACAACAACATGTGAAATATGTCACTGTAACACAACAAAATGTGGAATTAATCAAGGGGTATGAATACTTTCTGAAGGCACTGTATATAAACAAACATCAATATATAATATACCTTTATTTACACAGGGGCCATGGTTGTTACGAATCCAGCCTTATGCTAGCAGAAATGTTTTATTGAGTAATAAGGAAAATAAATCAAATCAAGCAATGCAGGTGTAGAAGCACGGTGGCTAGGAAAAACTCCCTAGAAAGGCCAAAACCTAGTAAAAACCTAGAGAGGAACCAGACTATGAGGGGTGGCCAGTCCTCTTCTGGCTGTGCGTGGTGGAGATTATAATAGAACATGTCCAAGATGTTCATAAATGACCAGCATAATAATAATCACAGTAGTTGTTGACGGTGCAACAGGTCAGCACCTCAGGAGTAAATGTCAGTTGGCTTTTCATAGCCGATCATTGAGAGTATCTCTACCGCTCCTGCTGTCTCTAGAGAGTTGAAAACAGCAGGTCTGGGACAGGTAGCACGTCTGGTGAACAGGTCAGGGTTTCATAGCAGTAGGCAGAACAGTTGCAACTGGAGCAGCAGCACGGCCAGGTGGACTGGGGACAGCAAGGAGTCATCATGCCAGGTAGTCCTGAGGCATGGTCCTAGGGCTCGGGTCCTCCGAGAGAAAGAAAGAAAGAGAGAAAGAGAGAATTAGAGAGAGCATACTTCAATTCACACAGGCCCCAGGATAAGAGGAGAAGTACTCCAGATATAACAAACTGACCCCAGCCCGCCGACACATAAACTACTGCAGCATAAATACTGGAGGCTGAGACAGGAGGGGTCGGGAGACACTGTGGCCCCATCCGATGATACCCCCGGACAGGGCCAAACAGACAGGATATAACCCCACCCACTTTGCCAAAGCACAGCCCCCACACCACTAGAGGGATATCTTCAACCACCAACTTACCATCCTGAGATAAGGCCGAGTATAGCCCACAAGGATCTCCGCCACGGCAAAACCCAAGGGGGGGGCGCCAACCCAGACAGGAAGACTACGTCAGTGACTCAACCCACTCAAGTGACGCACCCCTCCTAGGGACGGCATGGAAGAGCACCAGTAAGCCAGTGACTCAGCCCCTGTAATAGGGTTAGAGGCAGAGAATCCCAGTGTAGACAGGGGAACCGGCCAGGCAGAGACAGCAAGGGCGGTTCGTTGCTCCAGTGCCTTTCCGTTCACCTTCACACTCCTGGGCCAGACGACACTCAATCATAGAACCTACTGAAGAGATGAGTCTTCAATAATGACTTAAAGGTTGAGACCGAGTCTGCGTCTCTCACATGGGTAGGCAGACCACTCCATAAAAATGGAGCTGTATAGGAGAAAGCCCTGCCTCCAGCTGTTTGCTTAGAAATTCTAGGGACAATTAGGAGGCCTGCGTCTTGTGACCGTAGCGTACGTGTAGGTATGTACGACAGGACCAAATCGGAAAGATAGGTAGGAGCAAGCCCATGTAATGCTTTGTAGGTTAGCAGTAAAATCTTGAAATCAGCCCTTGCCTTAACAGGACGCCAGTGTAGAGAGGCTAGCACTGGAGTAATATGATCACATTTTTTGGTTCTAGTCAAGATTATAGCAGCTGTATTTAGCACTAACTGAAGTTTATTTAGTGCTTTATCTGGGTAGCAGGAAAGTAGAACATTGCAGTAGTCTATCCTAGAAGTGACAAAAGCATGGATACATTTTTCTGCATCATTTTTGGATAGAAAGTTTCTGATTTTTGCAATGTTACGTAGATGGAAAAAAGCTGTCCTTGAAACAGTCTTGATATGTTCGTCAAAAGAGAGATCAGGGTCCAGAGTAACACAGAGGTCTTTCACAGTTTTATTTGAGACGTCTGTACAACCATCAAGATTAATTGTAAGATTCAACAGAAGATCTTTTTGTTTCTTGGGACCTAGAACAATTATCTCTGTTTTGTCCGAGTTTAAAATTAGAAAATGTGCAGCCATCACTTCCTTATGTCTGAAACACAAGCTTCCAGCGAGGGCAATTTTGGGGCTTCACCATGTTTCATTGAAATGTACAGCTGTGTGTCATCCACATAGCAGTGAAAGTTAACATTATGTTTTCGAATGACATCCCCAAGAGGTAAAATATATAGTGATAACAAAAGTGGTCCTAAAACGGAACCTTGAGGAACACCGAAATTTACAGATTTTTCAGAGGACAAACCATCCACAGAGACAAACTGATATCTTTCTGACAGATAAGATCTAAACCAGGCCAGAACTTATCCGTGTCGACCAATTTGGGTTTCCAATCTCTCCAAAAGAATGTGGTAATCGATGGTATCAAAAGCAGCACTAAGGTCGAGGACAGATGCAGAGCCTCGGTCTGACGCCATTAAAATGTCATTTACCACCTTCACAAGTGCAGTCTCAGTGCTATGATGGGGTCTAAAACCAGACTGAAGCATTTCGTATACAATATTTGTTTTCAGGAAGGCAGTGAGTTGCTGCGCAACAGCTTTTTCTAAAAATTTTGAGAGGAATGGGAGATTCGATATAGGCCAATATTAATTTATATTTTCTGGGTCAAGGTTTGGCTTTTTCAAGAGAGGCTTTATTACTGCCACTTTTAGTGAGTTTGGTACACATCCGGTGGATAGGGAGCTGTTTATTATGTTCAACATTGGAGGGCCAAGCACAGGAAGCAGCTCTTTCAGTAGTTTAGTTGGAATAGGGTCCAGTATGCAGCTTGAAGGTTTAGAGGCCATGATTATTTTCAACATTGTGTCAGGAGATATAGTACTAAAACACTTGAGTGTCTCTCTTGATCCTAGGTCCTGGCAGAGTTGTGCAGACTCAGGACAACTGAGCTTTGGAGGAAAACGCAGATTTAAAGAGGAGTCCGTCATTTGCTTTCTAATGATCATGATCTTTTCCTCAAAGAAGTTCATGAATTTATCACTGCTGAAGTGAAAGCCATCCTCTCTTGGGGAATGCTGCTTTTTAGTTAGCTTTGCGACAGTATCAAAAATAAATGTAGGATTGTTCTTACTTTCCTCAATTAAGTTGGAAAGATAGGATGATCGAGCAGCAGTGAGGGCTCTTCGATACTGCATGGTACTGTATTTCCAAGCTTCGCAATTTCCGTTCCAATTTTCTGGAAGCTTGCTTCAGAGCTTGGGTATTTTCTGTATACCAGGGAGCTAGTTTTCCTTATGACAAATGTTTTTATTTTTTAGGGGTGCGACTGCATCTAGGGTATTGCGCAAGGTTAAATTGAGTTCCTCAGTTAGGTGGTTAATTGATTTTTGTCCTCTGACGTCCTTGGGTAGGCAGAGGGAGTCTGGAAGGGCATCAAGGAATCTTTTGGTTGTCTGAGAATTTATAGCACGACTTTTGATGAGGATTTTTTGCGATTACAAACGTAATAAAATGGTGGTCCGATAGTCCAGGATTATGAGGAAAAACATTAAGATCCACAACATTTATTCCATGGGACAAAACTAGGTCCAGAGTATGACTGTGGCAGTGAGTAGGTCCGGAGGCATGTTGGACAAAACCCACTGAAGCGATGGTGGCTCCGAAAGCCTTTTGGAGTGGGTCTGTGGACTTTTCCATGTGAATATTAAAGTCACCAAAAATTTGTATATTTTCTGCCATGACTACAAGGTCCGATAGGAATTCAGGGAACTCAGTGAGGAACGCTGTATATGGCCCAGGAGGCCTGTAACCAGTAGCTATAAAAAGTGATTGAGTAGGCTGCATAGATTTCATGACTATAAGCTCAAAAGATGAGAAAATTTTGTTTTTTGTAAATTGAAATTTGCTATCGTAAATGTTAGCAACACCTCCGCCTTTGCGGGATGCGCGGGGGTTATGGTCACTATTGTAACCATGAGGTGAGGCCTCATTTAACACAGTAAATTCATCAGGCTTAAGCCATGTTTCAGTCAGGCCAATCACATCAAGATTATGATCAGTGATTAGTTAATTGACTATAACTGCCTTGGAAGTGAGGGATCTAACAATAAGTAGCCCTATTTTGAGATGTGAGGTGTCACATTCTCTTTCAATAATGGCAGGAATGGAGGAGGTCTTTATTCCAGTGAAATTGCTAAGGCGAACACCGCCATGTTTAGTTTTGCCCAACCTAGGTCGAGGCCCAGACACGTTCTCAATGGGGATAGCTGAGCTGACTACACTGACTGTGCTAGTGGCAGATAGTGGTGTGTTATTTAAGGAAATTAGTGGTGTGTTCTTTATGGACATTAGCGGTGTGTAATGGACATTAGTGGTGTGTTATTTAAGGAAATTAGTGGTGTGTTATATAAGGAAATGAGTGGTGTGGTATTTAAGGAAATTAGTTGTGTGTTAATTAAGGCAATGAGTGGTGTGTTATTTAAGGAAATGAGTGGTGTGATATTTAAGGAAATGAGTGGTGTGGTGTTTAAGGAAATGAGTGGTGTGTTATTTAAGGAAATTAGTGATATGTTATTTAAGGAAATTACTGGTGTGTTATTTAAGGAAATTACTGGTGTGTTATTTAAAGAAATTAGGGTGTGGTATTTGAGGAAATTAGTGGTGTGTTACTTAACCTTTTCACATCTTAGTTCCAAATATCTCTAACGGTCCCCTAGGGTGAGTGTTCTTTTGTACATGATGTCAGAATTCACTCACTAACCATGTTTCCATCCACAGTTTTTTACGTGTAAAGTCATGACGTATAAAAAAGTCACATCCGGTGTAATGGAAACAGGAAGTTTCGGTTGTGTGTTGTCCTCCCACACTTTATTAGGCTACAGGTTAAATAAATTACCACCTGAGGAATATTGCAAAGGTGCGTCCGTTTCTCCCTCAGGTTGATACAGAGAGACTCATCCATGCTTTTATTACAAGCAGCCTTGACTACTGTAATGCTCTCCTGTCTTTTCTACACAAGAAAGCCAATTAGTCAACTGCAAACATACAGCATACTGCAGCACGGGTACTGACCAAGACCAGATGGAGAGAAACACATTACACCGGTTTTAAGGTCTCTGTACTGTAAAACATACAGCATACTGCAGCACGGGTACTGACCAAGACCAGATGGAGAGAAACACATTACACTGGTTTTAAGGTCTCTGAACTGTAAAACATACAGCATACTGCAGCACGGGTACTGACCAAGACCGGATGGAGAGAAACACAGTACACCGGTTTTAAGGTCTCTGTACTGTAAAACACAGCATACTGCAGCACGGGTACTGACCAAGACCAGATGGAGAGAAACACATTACACCGGTTTTAAGGTCTCTGCACTGGCTGCCTGTGAGTTTTAGAATTCATTTGAAGATTCTTCTCTTGGTTTTTAATAAATCAATCCACGATTGTGCCCCCCCCAATACATGTCAGACTTGCTTTTGAGTCATGTTCCCAGTAGGTCCCTCAGGTCCTCTGGCCTTTTAACTCTCCCAAAGTCTTGGACCAAGAGGCATAGAGAGGCAGCCTTTAGAAAGGCCAAGCCTTTAATGCCCCAAGCCTCTGCAATAGCCTGCCAGAGAACCTGAGGGGGGCCAAAACTGTGGACATATTTAAAAGAGATCTTAAAACACACCGTTTTAGCTTCGCTATTCCATGGGGGGCTTTTTAGCCTTTCCGTTTTCATAATTATTATTTCGTTTTTTATCCTCTTATGTTTGTTTTTCATCCTCTTATGTTCTGTTTTTATAGTAATTGTTTTTATATATATATATTTTCCAGTGAAGTGCATTGCCTTTCATCCCTGTCTGAAATGTGCTTCATTTCATTTGATTAACTTCACAGGGTGGTGAAAGTACACAGTGATCTTGATGCTCCTTTCCAACAAATATCGAGGGTCTTATTTTGGTGACGTGATGATTGATGCTTGACTGCCGTTCGTTGGCTAGAGTGCAGGTGCCAAGACCATAGTTGGCACATTTGCTATTTAACGCAACTGTTTTTGTGACAAAACTTTCGGTAGAGTTTAAAATGCCATGAAAACATGTTGAACTTTTATTCGGTAAATGAAAACTTGAGTGGAAAAAGTACATTTTGTGTGCACTATGTCATCATCCACTGATTTGTATCGCAACAAGTCCATTTGGTGGAAACACCACAGGTGAGAAAATGTGCATATTTTTTTATGCGGATTCTACAATATTTGCATAAAAATATGTCTCCAATTGGATGGAAACCTAGCTACTGTTTCAAAATGTGATTTTTACGCAGCGGGACAGTTAATTAACACTGCCTTCAAACCAAGGCACACTTTTTGCAAATTATCTATAGGCTATGTTTCAACTTGTCAATTTACATGATTTCTTAACAGCAACAGTTTGAAATGAGGTGCTTTCCGCCTCCTCATTATTTCACGTAGAGGTAGCCCATTTTACTGTGGCAGACAACTTAAATTTGAGGCATGCTATGCTAATGTAGGGTGAGGATTAGCTAGATGAGCCGGACAAACTTCTCTACTTGATGAGTGCCCAAACACTCCACCAGTGTTTCCTCAGGTCAAGAATGCAGACAGTTACATCTCCAGTCAGAACAGAACCTGCCTAAACTTTTCCCCCCGGACGCCTGCGTTGTTCCTTACGAATAATTACTGTGTGCGTTCCTATCCAAGTAAGTGCTTTATACCCTTATCATAATACAGTTTCTGTATATCATGTTATGTCATTTCTACTGTAGCCCACCGGATGTATGATATGGAGCATAATTCTGGGTGTATTCCTTTATAACAGAGGACAAGCGAGGTGCTGATTTCATCACCTTTATGGTGTTATACTCAATTGTGGTTACATTTGTCCATTAGGTCTGTATAACAATGCTAACGCTAATGGCGCCAAAGAAGTACTAGCTTGTGCTGTTTCTCTTTGAAGCTGCCCTGGCCTTATTATCACCATTGCATTGGCCTGTGTATTAATTTGCCCTGCTCTGCCCTGCCCCCTTGTGGAGCCCTTGTGAAGCTATTCAGTTATTATGTTACCTGTAACATTGTGTTATTGCTGTATCCTCATATTTTATTGTAATTACTAATAAATCCTTTTTATTCTGTACTTTCAGAAAACACACACAGTATTGAACATAACTTGCCAACATCACAACTGGAATTGGACATATTTTGTGCCGAAGACTGAAGACAACTTTTATATTATAGCAACATACTGTTTGGAGAGGGAGAATGAGGGAGTGGAGAGGAGGACGAGGTAGTGGAGAGGAGGATGAGGGAATGGAGAGGAGGATGAGGGAGTGGAGAGGAGGACGAGGGAGTGGAGAGGAGGATGAGGGAATGGAGAGGAGGATGAGGGAGTGGAGAGGAGGATGAGGGAATGGAGAGGAGGATGAGGGAGTGGATAGGAGGATGAGGGAGTAGGGAGGATGAGGGAGTGGAGAGGAGGATGAGGGAGTGGAGAGGAGGATGAGGGAGTGGAGAGGAGGATGAGGGAGTGGAGAGGAGGATTAGGGAATGGAGAGGAGGATGAGGGAATGGATAGGAGGATGAAGGAGTGGATAGGAGGATGAGGGAGTAGGGAGGATGAGGGAGTGGAGAGGAGGATGAGGGAGTGGAGAGGAGGATGAGGGAATGGAGAGGAGGATGAGGGAGTGGAGAGGAGGATGAAGGAGTGGATAGGAGGATGAGGGAGTAGGGAGGATGAGGGAGTGGAGAGGAGGATGAAGGAGTGGATAGGAGGATGAGGGAGTAGGGAGGATGAGGGAGTGGAGAGGAGGATGAGGGAGTGGAGAGGAGGATGATGGAATGGAGAGGAGGATGAGGGAGTGGAGAGGAGGATGAAGGAGTGGATAGGAGGATGAGGGAGTAGGGAGGATGAGGGAGTGGAGAGGAGGATGAAGGAGTGGATAGGAGGATGAGGGAGTAGGGAGGATGAGGGAGTGGAGAGGAGGATGAAGGAGTGGATAGGAGGATGAGGGAGTAGGGAGGATGAGGGAGTGGAGAGGAGGATGAAGGAGTGGATAGGAGGATGAGGGAGTAGGGAGGATGAGGGAGTGGAGAGGAGGATGAAGGAGTGGATAGGAGGATGAGGGAGTAGGGAGGATGAGGGAGTGGAGAGGAAGATGAGGGAATGGATAGGAGGATGAGGGAGTGGAGAATATGATATGGGGGTGGAGAGGAGGATGAGGGAGTGGATAGGAGGATGAGGGAGTGTAGAATAGGATATGGGGGTGGAGAGGAGGATGAGGGAGTGTAGAATATGATATGGGAGTGGAGAGGAAGATGAGGGAGTGGACAGGAGGATGAGGGAGTGTAGAATAGGATATGGGAGTGGAGAGGAGGATGAGGGAGCGGAGAGGAGGATTAGGGAGTGGAGAGGAGGATGAGGGAGTGTAGAATAGGATATGGGAGTGGAGAGGAGGGGGAGGGAGTAGAGAGGAAGATGAGGGAGTGGAGAGGATTATGATGGAGTGGAGAGGATTATGAGGGAGTGGAGAGGATTATGAGGGAGTGGAGAGGATTATGAGGGAATGGAGAGGAGGGTGAGGGAGTGAGTGAAGAGGAGGATGAGGGAGTCGAGAGGATATTGAGGGAGTGGAGAGGATATTGAGGGAGTGGGGATGATATTGAGGGAGTGGGGATGATGATGAGGGAATGGGGAGGATATTGAGGGAGTGGAGAGGGGGAGGATGATGAAGCGGAGAGGATTATGAGGGAGCGGGGAGGATGATGAGGGAGTGGAGAGGAGGATGAGTGAGTGAAGAGGAGGATGAGGAAGCGGATAGGATTATGAGGGAGTGGGGAGGATGATGAGAGAGTGGGGAGGATGATGAGGGAGTGGGGAGGATGATGAGGGAGTGGGGAGGATGATGAGGGAGTGGGGAGGTGGGTGAGATAGAGTCACTTTAACTGCATGATGAAACTGTATGTGATTTGTATGTGAATTGTATGTCCAATTACTGAAAACCTTGTTCAGTAATCATCTCACTTGTTAGCTGGTGGTGAACTATGTGGCCATTGAAAACAGCAGTGTCAATCATATGGAAACATGTCTTCTAATACCACTTGATGGTTTTCTGAGCGCATTCCACAAAGCTGTTTATTATGTCCGCCTTACTCACTACCCCCATTTTGCAATTATAGTCAAGCACACATCGTCTGCATTTTAATTAATTATATGAAGAGTGCCTTGGTCCTCCTTTCTTTTTGATGACCAATTTACACCTTTTACCAAAGAGCACCTTCTATCTACCAAAATATACTATAGTGTACCTTAGTAGCGCTTCCCTTCCTCCTCTTTCCACACATCGTCTGGTTTGATCTTTTTCTCTCCCGTCAGGTCGTCCACCTTCCCTGTTGCTCTCTCATCTCCTGTAGCTCCGAGGCATAGCGATTGGTCTCCTCCACTGTCTCCCGCCAGCTCCTCTGTCAGAAACAGCTTGAAGCACTCTGCCTCAGAGGGAGATGACAAGGGACGTTGTACCCCAGACTGGGACACATCAAACCAACTGCAGGGCCAGGAGAGGTGAAATCACTGGAGGCCTTGCAGATACTGCAGTGCTCCAGTACTTCTCCCACAGCATCTTCAGTGGGAAAGGGGTCATCAGATTTGGGGTTCTCAATGGCCACAAGGTTGGGGGGCAGCTCCTCAATGTCACTGTCAGAATCTGATTCCTTACTGTCATAGTCTGAATCATTGTCAGAATTGACAAAAATCTGAATTTCAGCATTTGTGAGTTGACATTGCTAATGGTACAGCTTAATTATCAACAACACTAAATGGCTCCAAGTGAGTGTCAGAGGTGACGTCATGGGCTGCAGATATTGTGATACTGATGAGTTGTCTCCACAAATGGTTGGTTTACATAGCAGGTTAAGATAATTAATGTGGCAGGTTAGGAGAACTAACACAGCAGGTTAGGTGAATTAACGTGGCAGGTTAGGATAATTAGTGTGGCAGGTTAGGTGAATTAACGTGGCAGGTTAGGAGAACTAACACAACATGTTGGGATAATTAAAGTGGCAGGTTAGGATAATTAAAGCGGCAGGTTAGGATAATTAATGTGGCAGGTTAGGTGAATTAACGTGGCAGGTTAGGATAATTAAAGTGGCAGGTTAGGGTAATTAAAGTGGCAGGTTAGGATAATTAAAGTGGCAGGTTAGGTGAATTAACGTGGCAGGTTAGGTGAATTAACGTGGCAGGTTAGGATAATTAAAGTGGCAGGTTAAGGTAATTAAAGTGGCAGGTTCAGATAATTAATGTGGCAGGTTAGGTGAATTAAAGTGGCAGGTTAGGATAATTAAAGTGGCAGGTTAGGATAATTAAAGTGGCAGGTTAGGATAATTAAAGTGGCAGGTTAGGTGAATTAACGTGGCAGGTTAGGAGAACTAACTCAACAGGTTAGGATAATTAACGTAGCAGGTTAGGATAATTAAAGTGGCAGGTTAGGATAATTAAAGTGGCAGGTTAGGATAATTAAAGTGGCAGGTTAGGATAATTAAAGTGGCAGGTTAGGATAATTAAAGTGGCAGGTTAGGATAATTAAAGTGGCAGGTTAGGTGAATTAACGTGCCAGGTTAGGTGAATTAACGTGGCAGGTTAGGAGAACTAACATAACAGGTTAGGATAATTAACGTAGCAGGTTAGGAGAACTAACACAGCAGGTTAGGTGAATTAAAGTAAGAGGTTAAGAGAATGAGGTTATAGAAAGGGTTAAGGTTATGGCTTAGCTACAGTGCTACTGTTGTCAACAACTGTTGTCCCCGACGCTGCCACTAGTTGGAGCTGTTGTAGGACTAGCTACTCCATCTAGACGCAGCAGTAGAAACATAAATAAACCATATTTCGCGACAAATCATCAGTAACGTTAACACCGGCATGCGCCATTTGCGTCAATAAAACACTATGTTAATGTGGTTATTTATCTCTTTATTTCCTGTTTTATTCACATGTTTTCAAGTCCTGTTGACAAATCATGGATTCTGATTATTTTATAGATTGTAATGGACAGATATGATGTGTGTAAAATACTTTTTTGAAGGTTGTATTGATTATGATGAGCTAATGCTAAGCTATTTGCCAGCTATGTGTGGAGCCATGTTTGTTGACTCCAAGTGAGTGTCAGAGGTGACGTCATTGGCTGCAGATGGTGTGATACTGATGAATTGTCTCCACATATGGTTTGTTTACATAGCAGGTTAGGATAATTAAAGTGGCAGGTTAGGAGAACTAACACTGCAGGTTAGGATAATTAAAGTGGCCGGTTAGGAGAACTAACACAGCAGGTTAGGATAATTAACGTAGCAGGTTAGGATAATTAAAGTGGCAGGTTAGGAGAACTAAAACAGCAAGTTAGGATAATTAACGTAGCAGGTTAGGATAATTAACGTGGCAGGTTAGGATAATTAACGTGGCAGGTTGAGATAATTAACATGGCAGGTTAGGATAATTAACGTAGCAGGTTAGGATAATTAACATGGCAGGTTAGGATAATTAACGTAGCAGGTTAGGATAATTAACGTAGCAGGTTAGGAGAACTAACGTAGCAGGTTAGGATAATTAACGTAGCAGGTTAGGATAATTAACGTAGCAGGTTAGGATAATTAACGTAGCAGGTTAGGAGAACTAACGTAGCAGGTTAGGATAATTAACGTAGCAGGTTAGGATAATTAACGTAGCAGGTTAGGATAATTAACGTGGCAGGTTAGGATAATTAACGTGGCAGGTTCGGATAATTAACGTAGCAGGTTCGGATAATTAACGTAGCAGGTTAGGATAATTAACGTAGCAGGTTAGGATAATTAACGTAGCAGGTTAGGATAATTAACGTGGCAGGTTAAGAGAACTAACGTAGCAGGTTAGGATAATTAACGTAGCAGGTTAGGATAATTAATGTGGCAGGTTAGGATAATTAACGTGGCAGGTTCGGACAATTAACACAGCAGGTTAATACACAGCAGCTTCGCCATCAACATGCATACTGCAAACAGACCCAACTTATCTTGTCACCTCTTCTTATCTTTGGTTGACACAGAAAAACAAACATGGCGGTGCGCGCACAGACTATTCCAACCTTTGGATTACTTTAAATTTTAATCAATTATTTTGATCACTGGTGAGCTCAACCGTGATGTGATGAATTGTAAATAGTAATTCCTATTAGCTAATACAGTGAGGGAAAAAAGTATTTGATCCCCTGCTGATTTTGTACGTTTGCCCACTGACAAAGAAATTATCAGTCTATAATTTTAATGGTAGGTTTATTTGAACAGTGAGAGACAGAATAACAACAAAAATATCCAGAAAAATGCATGTCAAAAATGTTATAAATTGATTTGCATTTTAATGAGGGAAATAAGTATTTGACCCCTTCTCAATCAAAAAGATTTCTGGC
>NC_092114.1:8055301-8106597 GCF_045679555.1 Salvelinus alpinus
TTCAGGGCTTCCCCCCCACCCCCCCCTCACTTTATCGCTCTCTCGTTCTTTTCATATTCTACTCTAAAGTCGGGGCCTTTTGAGTTCTCACGGGGGAGTGAGAGTTGAGCGTACCTGTCATCTGCTTGTCCTTACTTTCACAACTATCACCATGAATTATAAATACAACGTTTCTTCTCCTTTTATTCTTGCCTAGGCCGGGGGGATCCATGCGTTTTATCTAGTATACACACACACACACACACACACACACACACACACACACACACACACACACACACACACACACACACACACACACACACACACACACACACACACACACACACACACACACACACACACGCGCGCGCACACACACGCGCACACACGCACACACACGCACACACACACACACACACAGAGAGTACAGGCACCCTTAAGTCTATTGAATCTATTCACAAAATGGTCGACACACACACACCATCATACACACACACACACACACACACACACACACACACACACACACACACACACACACACACACACACACGTCTTCGCTGTCTCACCTATGGGTTATTCATGTGGGGCACATAGTGGAACTTGATCCAAATCTGATTTGCAATTCCTTAGTTCTCCCTTTTCCCTGTTCCTTCATTCTCTCCCTCCTTTCCTCCGTTCTCCTCCGCTCTCCTCTGCTCTCCAGCGGTCGAGAGTGACAGGAAGGCAAATAAAGTTTTCGAAGGCACTTTTGTTTCATACTTTTCTCACTGGTTTTAGAGTGCATGTTTTCTGTCTTATTAATTCATGGCACACAGTGGAGGTGGTTGTGTGTGTGTGTGTGTGTGTGTGTGTGTGTGTGTGTGTGTGTGTGTGTGTGTGTGTGTGTGTGTGTGTGTGTGTGTGTGTGTGTGTGTGTGTGTGTGTGTGTGTGTGTGTGTGTGTGTGTGTGTGTGTGCGCCCGCATGCTCCCGTGTGTGTCTATGAAAGTGTGTCCTGTCCCTCTGGGAGTATTTACACATTAAGCTGGTGCTTGTGATTATTCTGACTGTTTAACTATGAGCTACCCATGGGAGCACAGGCACTCATATAATTGCCAATTAAATTAAGGAAGAAAGCTTTTTCCTCTCCATCCCGGTAAGGTTACATAGTGTCTCAGGAAGTATTGGAGCTAGCTACACAACACCCTCTCAGTTCACTGTGGAGGAAGACACTGCAATATTATGGGTAAGAGGTCTGAATGGAGGAAGAGATGACACGGAACAAGACAAAATGGTTAAGACGTCTGCTGCAGGCTGGTGGTCTCTCCAAGTCTCAGTGAAAGACTCAACAACGAGACAGGTCCGATGTAGCAATTCTGTCCACAGACATTAACTAAACGTTAGCTTGCTAGTAAGCCTATATACATTAGCTAAAAGTTAGCTTGCTAGCAAGCCTATAGACATTAGCTAAAAGTTAGTGTTAGCTAGCTAGATTTCCTCAGACAAACAGTGCTACATTTTACCATGAGGACAGTAGACTACCCTTCAGGCAACCAACCAGTCTGACAACCAGCCCCTGTTTCCCCTATATAACATATTTTCATGACCTCTTCATGCCATTAATCCACTTATTCTCACTCTCTTTGTCACTTGTATTGACGTGAACTTCATTTGTATGTAAGGCACCTCACTGAACTTGCTATTCAGAAAGTGTTGCTGGATGTGGTTTAGCTAATGGCCTAATGGGAACGGGTTTGTTTAGCTGGGGTCCAATGGGAGTCGGAGTTGTTTGAAGGCCTGCCATTTCAATCAGGCTTGTTTTCCTGTTATTGTTGTCTTTAGGGGGGGATCTGGTCATGTGTTTCATCACGCCTATAATTGGATAGATTCTGTGTTCCGTCTTTTCCTGTGATTAATTATGGAACCCTGTTACGGAACGCTTTATCCAGGAGGAGAGGGAGAGGGAGATGGAGAGAGGAAGTGGCCAGAGGGATGGAGGGAGACAGGACATGAAGTGAGCTTGCGTGTAGATGAGTGATTTGGGAGCAGGCGGATGTGGTCGGGTGTGTGTGTGTGTGTCTTTGTGTGTGTCTTTGTGTGAATGTGTGTGTGTGTGTGTGCGTGTGTGTGTGTGTGTGAATGTGTGTGTGTGTGTGTGTGTGTGTGTGAGAAAGAGAGTCCCTGCCTGTGTCCGCGCAATTGAAAAGTAGCCGCATCGATTATGACACTGAGGTCCTCTCTGGGGGAACCATGGGCAGCCCATTTGTTTGACAGGAAGAGACTGGGGGAAGTCTATTACTGTTGTACGCTCATTGACTGCTTGAGAGGAAAGAGCTCTGCCTGGATTTAGAAATGAGTCCTGACCTCTAACCTCCCAGTACACCACGATAGTGTGTGTGTGTGTGTGTGCGCGTGCACATGTGCATTTGTTTGTTCGTGTGTGTGTGTGCACGGTCATTTGTGTCCTGGAGCGACACTACCTAATGACAGGAGAGCATTGAGGGTCAGGATGTCTACATTCAGTGTAACTTGCTCTGATGGAGGAGACGACCTTTCACCTTCTCCTCCTCTCAGAACACCACCGTGGAGAGGAAGAATGGCACACTGTGGTATGCTCATCTTCAAGGTTTTCTCATGACAGGACAGGATCTAAAGACCACAAGAACAGTTCTGAATGTCATTCAGATATCATTTCTGAAGTCTGTTTGGGGTGTGTGGGTGTGTGGTAGTCGATGGGATATGGTTAGCTACTTAGCATTGCGCGCAAGTAGAGGTCAGTCGGTGACATAACTTTAAATTGTTTTCCTTGCTCTGCAAAGGCTCTGGCACCCACAATGCTTTTTGTGTGACACGTGTCGATGTGTTCAGATGTTTGTGTGTCTTTGCCTCTGTACAACCTCAAACATATTTCACAGTATTGCACACTCATTGCAGTGCCTCATAAAGCGATCAAATACAGTACTCAAGTATGCTTTGAGTACTCATGCAATCACGTTCAAACAGATATGCCCAAACCTTTTACCACAAACCAGCTATGATAACACAAACAGATTGATATATCACCCAAGTGTGCAATTTAAGCATAGTTATTTTGGAGCCTGTTCTCAGAGTTTATGGTTTAACCTTTGAGAACAGTGTTTGTGGCCAGCATTCACTACTGCCAAGATCTACAATTATGGGTTATTAGCGTTTGAGGTCTGAAGGGATGATTGCTCAATTTATCTGAGAGAAATAACAAAAAAATCTTTCTGAAATCAGAGACCTGTTGGATTGAGTGAGAATGTTTGTTTCAGAAAGGGTGTTTTTATGAGTTCTGACTTGTTTTCCAATCGTGGCCAATTCAAATGAAATTACAATCAAAATGTATTTGTTACAGTGCCTTGCAAAAGTATTCATCCCCTCTGGCGTTTTTCCTATTTTGTTGCATTACAACCTGTAATTTAAATTGATTTTTATTTGTATTTCAGGTAATGAACATGCACAAAATAGTCCAAATTGGTGAAGTGAAATGAAAATAACTTGTTTCAAAAAACTCTAAAAAATGTAAATGGAAAAGTGGTGCTGGCATATGTATTCACCCCTTTGCTATGAAGCCCCTAAATAAGATCTGGTGCAACCGATTACCTTCAGAAGTCACATAATTAGTTAACTTCTTTGGGGTAGGGGGCAGTATTTTCACGTCCGGATGAAAAGCGTGCCCAGAGTAAACGGCCTGCTACAAAGCCATAAATGCTAGAATATGCATATGATTAGTAGATTTGGATAGAAAACACTCTGACGTTTCTAAAACTGTTTGAATGATGTCTGTGAGTATAACAGAACTCATATGGCAGGCAACAATCTGAGAAAAAATCCACCAGGAAGTGGGAAATCTGAGGTTGGTCGATTTTCAACTCAGCTCCTATTGAAGATACAGTGGGATATTGTTGTACTTCCTAAGGCCTTACGTTAGGAAGTTCCAAAACATCCTTTGATGTTGCAGAGTGCCACATCAATTTACAGGAATAGGCATAATACACATTGCTAAAAGATACAACTGTTATGCATGGAATGTTAGATGCACTTCTCCTTAATTCTTGAGGATATGGTGCAGAGTTTTCACTTAGGGAAAAATAGCGTGCGCAATTTCAACTTCGTGCTACTCATCCCCAGAATATACGATATGCATATTATTAGTAGATTTGGATAGAAAACACTCTGAAGTTTCTAAAACTGTTTGAATCATATCTGTAAGTATAACAGAACTTATATAGCAGTCAAAACCCTGAGGACTAACTTTTTTATTGTTAAGTTCCTGTATGTTCAATGGGTTATCATGGGCACACCAGAATTCTAATCACTATCCACGCAGTTTCTACTGCTTCCACTGGATGTCGCCATTGTATGGAAAAAGGTTAAGGTTTTTCCTTAGTAAACAGAGAAAGATATTGACCCGGAAGTGGAGTGACGTCGTGTGTTTATGTTTGAGAGTTGAGCAAGACTTGAAAAGTACCGTGAGTTTGTTGATATCCTGTATTGAAAACAGATTGACCCGTCTTCAATTTGATCGATTATTAACGTTTACAAATACCTTAAGTTGTATTACAAAAGTACTTTGAAATGTTTTGGCAAAGTTTAGAGGTAATTTTTTTGATATTTTGTCGTGATTTTGCGCAAATTGAACGCTCTTTTTCCTGGTACAACGGCGCCAAATAAATGGACAATTTGGATATATATGGACGGAATTAATCGAACTAAAGGACCATTTGTGATGTTTATGGGACATATTGGAGTGCCAACAAAAGAATCTCGTCAAAGGTAATGCATGTTTTATATTTTATTTCTGCGTTTTGAGTAGCGCCGGCATGGTTGAAATTGTCAACAAAGAGAGTGTAGCCATTGCACTATCATCAGATAATAGCATCTTATGCTTTCGCCGAAAAGCCTTTTTGCAATCTGACATGTTGGCTGGATTCACAACGAGTGTAGCTTTAATTTGGTATCTTATATGTGTAATTTAATAAAGTTTGATTTTATAGATTTTTTTTTTGAATCTGGCGCTCTACATTTTAACCTTTCACGAGCCTCTACCCCGGGTCCGGGATCACCCCCCACCCCCCCCACACACTGATTAGCATAGCTAGCATAGCTTCACAAGTAGATAGTAGCATCTAAATATCATTAAATCACAAGTCCAAGACACCAGATGAAAGATACAGATCTTGTGAATAAAGCCACCATTTCAGATTTTTAAAATGTTTTACAGGGAAGACACAATATGTAAATCTATTAGCTAAACACGTTAGCAAAATACACCACTTTTCTAACTCCATCAGTTTCTTACTCCTTCAGGTGCTATCACCAATTCGGCTAAACTAAGATATTGATAGCCAATAACCTATAAAAAACCTCTTCAGATGACAGTCTGATAACATATTTATGGTATAGGATAGGTGTTGTTAGAAAAAAGTGCATATTTCAGGTAGAAATCACAGTTTACAATTGCACCGACCATCACAAATCGACTAGAATTACTAGATAGAGCAACGTGTATGACCAATTTACTCATCATAAAACATTTCATAAAAATAGACAAAGCATAGCAATGGAAAGACCCAGTTCTTGTGATTTCAGACCATATTTCAGATTTTCTAAGCGTTTTTCAGCGAAAACACAATAAATCGATAAGTTAGCATACCACATGTGCAAACGTTACCAGAGCATCGATTCCAGCCAAAGAGCGCTATAACGTAATCACCGCCAAAATATATTAATTTTTTCACTAACCTTCTCAGAATTCTTCCGATGACACTCCTGTAACATCATTTTACAACATACATATACAGTTTGTTCGAAAAGGTGCATATTTAGCCATACAAAACCGTGGTTACACAATAAAAATACTAGGAAATCAAGCCTCAATATGTCTGACGTCATCTATCAGAGTGATCTAGTTTAATTGAAAGCTAATCATATACTTGACTAAAAAATACAGGGTTGACAGGAATCGAAAGACAAATTAGTTCTTAATGCAATCGCTGATTTACATTTTTTTAATTATCCTTACTTTTCAATACAGGTTGCGCCAAGCGAAGCTATAGCAAACAAGATGGCGACATAAACGTTTAACATTTATCGACAGAAACACGATTTATCATCATAAATTGTTCTTACTGTGAGCCGTTCTTCCATCAGAATCTTGGGCAAAGAATCCTTTCTTGGGTCTAATCGTCTTTTGGTCGAAAGCTGTCCTCTTGCCATGTGGAAATGCCCACTGCGTTCGGCATGAACTGGAAACGTGCCCAGCTGTTCAAAGTGCGTCAGAAATAAATGGGTCAAAATCGCACTAAACGGATATAAATTGCTATAAAACGGTTTAAATTAACTACCTTATGATGTTTTTAACACCTCTAACGAGTAAAAACATGACCGGAGAAATATTACTGGCTAAACAAACGCTTGGAAGGAGGCGAGTCCGACGTCCTCCGTGCGCAAGAGGCAGGCAGCAAAGGGATGCTACTTCCGGTATTTGCTCTTTTATGCAGCCCCTGATTGCGCAATCGATACCATTCAAAGCGTCATCACGTACTGACATCCAGGGGAAGACGTAAGCAGTGTCCGTATCCTCATAGCAATAACAGTGGCCTTTAAACTGACTCCAGATCAGGGGCCAAAATGTGTGAAATCTGACTCCATGTCAGGGAAATTGCTCTAGAATTTGTTCTGTTCCACTCAGAGACAAAATTCCAACGCCTATAGAAACTGGAGACTGTTTTCTATCCAATAATAGTAATAATATGCATATTGTACGAGCAAGAATTTAGTAGGAAGCCGTTTAATCTGTAATGCAATTATGCTAATGAGAAAACAGCACCCCCTGTAGTCGCAAGAAGTTAACAGGCTGTTGGGACGCAAGCGTCCCGCGATCCCAGAGAGGTTAACCTTTCACGAGCCTCTACCCCGGGTCCGGGATCACCCCCCACCCCCCCCACACACTGATTAGCATAGCTAGCATAGCTTCACAAGTAGATAGTAGCATCTAAATATCATTAAATCACAAGTCCAAGACACCAGATGAAAGATACAGATCTTGTGAATAAAGCCACCATTTCAGATTTTTTAAATGTTTTACAGGGAAGACAAAATATGTAAATCTATTAGCTAAACACGTTAGCAAAATACACAATTTCTTTGTCCACCATTTTTTCTCTCCACCAGTAGCTATCACCAATTCGGCTAAACTAAGATATTGATAGCCAATAACCTATAAAAAACCTCATCAGATGACAGTCTGATAACATATTTATGGTATAGGATAGGTTTTGTTAGAAAAAAGTGCATATTTCAGGTAGAAATCACAGTTTACAATTGCACCGACCATCACAACACGACTAGAATTACTATAGAGAGCAACGTGTATGACCAATTTACTCTTAATAAAACATTTCATAAGAATAGACAAAGCATAGCAATGGAAAGACCCAGATCTTGTGATTCCAGACAATATTTCAGATTTTCTAAGCGTTTTACAGCGAAAACACAATAAATCGATAAGTTAGCATACCACATGTGAAAACGTTACCAGAGCATCGATTCCAGCCAAAGAGCGCTATAACGTAATCACCGCCAAAATATATTAATTTTTTCACTAACCTTCTCAGAATTCTTCCGATGACACTCCTGTAACATCATTTTACAACATACATATACAGTTTGTTCGAAAAGGTGCATATTTAGCCATACAAAACCGTGGTTACACAATAAAAATACTAGGAAATCAAGCCTCAATATGTCTGACGTCATCTATCAGAGTGATCTAGTTTAATTGAAAGCTAATCATATACTTGACTAAAAAATACAGGGTTGACAGGAATCGAAAGACAAATTAGTTCTTAATGCAACCGCTGACTTACATTTTTAAAATTATCCTTACTTTTCAATACAGGGTTCGCCAAGTGACGCGATAACAAACAAAATGGCGAAATATGCGTTTAAAATATTTCGACAGAACAACGATTTATCATATTAAATATTGCTTACTTTGAGCTGTTCTTCCATCAGATTCTTGGGCAATGTATCCTTTCTATGTTGTAATCTTCTTTTGGTCGATAGATGTCCTCTGTCCTTCGAAATATCCACTAACGATCGAACGGGACCACAAAACGTGTCCAAAGTTTCAGAGTGCACGACAAATAAATTCCTCAGAATCGCACTAAACGGATATAAATTGCTATAAAACGGTTCAAATTAACTACATTATGATGTTTTTAACAACTATAACGACTGAAAACATGACCGGAGAAATATTGCTGGTTAGACAACGATTTGGAATGAGGCAAGTCCGATGTCCTTCACGCTTCAGGCGCGCGACGAGAAAGGGAGGTACCTATACGTTTTGTTCTTTTATAATGGCTGTGATTGTGCAATCGATTCCATTCAAAACGTGATGACGTACAGACACCCAGAGGAAGACGTAGGCAGTGTCGGTTTCTTCATAGCATTCACTGTCGCCTTAAAAACAGACTCCAGATCAGGGGTAAACATTTCTGAAATCTGACCCCTGTCATGAAAAGTGCTGTAGATATTGTTCTGTACCACTCAGAGACAAAATTCCAACGCTTATAGAAACTAGAAAGTGTTTTCTATCCAATAATAACAATAATATGCATATTGTACGATCAAGAATTTAGCACGAGGCAGTTTAATTTGGAGACCCAAATATGCTAATGCGGAACAGCACCCCCTATAGTTCCAAGAAGTTAATGCAACTGTTGTGTCAGATTTCAAAAAAGCTTTACGGAAAAAGCAAACCATGCAATAATCTGAGTCGGCGCTCAGAGCCCAATCAAGACACAAATATATCCGCCATATTATGCAGTCAACAAAAATCATTAATAGCATTATAAAGCTTCACTTACCTTTGCTGATCTTCGTCGGAATGCACTCCCAGGACTCCCACTTCCACAAGAAATGTTTTTTTTGTTTGGTAATGTCCATCATTTATGTCCAAATAGTTACTTTTGTTAGCACGTTTGGTAAACAAATCCAAAGTCACGAAGCGCGTTCACTAAAAGCTCCGTAACAGTCAGTAGAAACATGTCAAACGATGTATTTAATCAATCTGTAGGATGTTTTTAACATAATTCTTCAATAATGTTCCAACCGGAGAATTCCTTTGTCTTCAGAAAAGCAAATGGAACGGGAGCAAACTGATGTGAACGCGCATGGTCAGCTCGTGGCTGCTGGCAGACCTCTGACTCATTCCACTCTCATTCGCCCCCACTTCACAGTAGAAGCATCAGAAAAGGTTCTAAAGACTGTTGACATCTAGTGGAAGCCTTAGGAAGTGCAATCGGACCAAAGTTACACTGTTTCTTAAATAGGCAAAGACTTGAAAACCTACAAACCTCAGATTTCCCACTTCCTGGTTGAATTTTTTCTCAGGTTTTTGCCTGCCATATGAGTTCTGTTATACTCACAGACATCATTCAAACAGTTTTAGAAACTTCAGAGTGTTTTCTATCCAAATGTACTAATAATATGCATTTCTTAGCTTCTGGGCCTGAGTAGCAGGCAGTTTACTCTGGGCATGCTTTTCATCCGTACGATTCTCTCTCTCTCTCACCATCTCTGTGTATCCCTTTGGCTCACCTCCCCCACAATCTCTCTCTCTCTCTCTCTCTCTCTCTCTCTCTCTCTCTCTCTCTCTCTCTCTCTCTCTCTCTCTCTCTCTCTCACCATCTCTGTGTATTCCTTTGGCTCACCTCCCCCATAATCTCCCTCTCTCTCTCTCTCTCTCTCTCTCTCTCTCTCTCTCTCTCTCTCTCTCTCTCTCTCTCTCTCTCTCTCTCTCTCTCTCCCTCTCTCTCTCTCTCTCTCTCTCTCTCTCAAACCATCTTGGTGTATCCCTTTGGCTCACCTCCCCCACAATGTCTCTCTCTCTCTCACCATCTCTGTGTATCCCTTTGGCTCACCTCCCCCATAATCTCTCTCTCTCTCTCTCTCACCATCTCTGTGTATCCCTGTGGCTCACCTCCCCGATAATATATCTCTCTCTCTCTCTCTCTCTCTCTCTCTCTCTCTCTCTCTCTCTCTCTCATCATCTCTGTGTATCCCTTTGGCTCACCTCCCCCACAACTCTCTCTCTCTCTCTCTCTCTCTCTCTCTCTCTCTCTCTCTCTCTCTCTCTCTCTCTCTCTCTCTCTCTCTCTCACCATCTCTGTGTATTCCTTTGGCTCACCTCCCCCATAATCTCCCTCTCTCTCTCTCTCTCTCTCTTTCTCTCCATTTCCCTCTCTCTCTCTCTCTCTCTCTCTCTCTCTCTCTCTCTCTCTCTCTCTCTCTCTCTCTCTCTCTCTCTCTCTCTCTCAAACCATCTTGGTGTATCCCTTTGGCTCACCTCCCCCACAATGTCTCTCTCTCTCTCACCATCTCTGTGTATCCCTTTGGCTCACCTCCCCCATAATCTCTCTCTCTCTCTCTCTCTCTCTCTCTCTCTCTCTCTCTCTCTCTCTCTCTCTCTCTCTCTCTCTCTCTCTGTGTCTCCCTTTGGCTCACCTCCCCCATCTCTCTCTCTCTCTCTCTCTCTCTCTCTCTCTCTCTCTCTCTCTCTCTCTCTCTCTCTCTCTCTCTCTCTCTCTCTCTCTCTCTCTCTCTCTCTCACCATCTCTGTGTATCCCTTTGGCTCACCTCTCCCTTTATCTCACTCTTTCATTATGCATTCTCATTTTAATTCAGTTCAGTTGCTGTAATTGGTAGGAAAACTATAGCAGTGAAGAGGGTGCTTGACAGTTGAACAGAATTGAGAGTACGATTTGGAATCATTAACAATAATAATGATGGCATAATAATAACTTGTTCACCCTCCCTTTCAGTTCTTTTTATCAAAAGAGTAATTTGATAATTTGAGTTAATTAGACGTGTGTGTGTGTGTGTGCGTGTGTGTGCGTGCGTACGTGCGTGCGTGTGTGTGTGTGTTTTCTACTTTGCTTTAAACATATTTTGGATTGCATTTGTTTATTCTCACATCAATTCCAATTCTCAAACTAAAAAAATAACATTATCATAATGTACATAGACAGTATTTTACATTACATGAAGTATGTGGACAGCATTTTACATTACATGAAGTATGTAGACAGCATTTTACATTACATTATTTGTTAAGTGATATTTCTCTAAACATTTGCTCAGAAATACATTGTTTGAGCGAGAGGGTGAATAATACAACAACACACTATGGTGACAGGGTTCCTCATTCTCTAACCCAGTTCAGTGTCATTTTCCATTGATCCTGTGTTGTACGTTTATTACCCTGAAACGATAACATAGTTTCTGGAATCAACGAGTATCTGTATCTCATTTGTTAGCCTATACAATATACAAACATTTCCCAGAGTATATTAGTACCTGTGTACCTGTGTACCTGTGTACCTGGGAATTTTCAAGCGTTCTTTTAGATTGTCCGCAGGGGTGGAATTAGACAAAAGGCATTCTGGGAACTGACCTAAAATACTAGGACTTCATGTTTTCACATTTATATGTAAGTACAAACAACAAAGGAAAATGAAACACAAATAAACAGAGGCAACACAATAGTTGTCTTGTATGTTTCAGCTGTACGTGTGCAGAGGATCTCATTGACTACCAACTCCCCAGATCTGTGTCCCTGTGCTTTTAGGAATCCTCTACTGAATCTTACCTGAGGCGTCAACACAAGATCATGTAAGGGAATCACAAAAACACACACACACACACCCTCACACACGCACACACTCACACACACTCTCCTAGTATCAGTTTGGTGTCATGGCTAGCTGCAGGTATATAAGCAGCAGATTATTAGCAGGGAAATAGATAGTACAGGTCTGCACGCTCCTGGTATGATATATGTTAACTGATAGAGGCAGGGCCATAACACAGGCTAGATTAGTATGTGTGTGTGGTGTGTGTGTGTGTGTGTGTGTGTGTGTGTGTGTGTGTGTGTGTGTGTGTGTGTGTGTGTGTGTGCGTGCGTGCGTGCGTGCGTGCGTGCGTGCGTGCGTGCGTGAGTGCGTGTGTGTGAGTGTGTTTACTTCAACATGATCTCACGGTTTTACCAACGCAACTTCAGATTCTGATGTTTATCCATGTCTCTCCAAACGTAACGTTTTGAAGTTGTCAAATTTAGAAGTTACGGGTTAAGATTTTGAATATGGTAAAAACATTCAGTATAGTCAGTCATTCTGAATGGTTAAGGTAAGGTGTAAAGTATAGTCAGTCATTCTGAATGGTTAAGGTAAGGGTAAAGTATAGTCAGTCATTCTGAATGGTTAAGGTAAGGGTAAAGTATAGTCAGTCATTCTGAATGGTTAAGGTAAGGGTAAAGTATAGTCAGTCATTCTGAATGGTTAAGGTAAGGGTAAAGTATTGTCAGTCATTCTGAATGGTTAAGGTAAGGGTCAAGTATAGTCAGTCATTCTGAACGGTTAAGGTAAGGGTCAAGTATAGTCAGTCATTCTGAATGGTTAAGGTAAGGGTCAAGTATAGTCAGTCATTCTGAATGGTTAAGGTAAGGGTAAAGTATTGTCAGTCATTCTGAATGGTTAAGGTAAGGGTAAAGTATAGTCAGTCATTCTGAATGGTTAAGGTAAGGGTAAAGTATTGTCAGTCATTCTGAATGGTTAAGGTAAGGGTTGAGGTGTGGGATAGGGTTAAAATATAACAATTTCAAATAATTGTCTACCACTGGGATTGAACACACAACCTTAGGATCTAGAGTCATGGGATTGCACCCATACGCCACCCTAGTGCCCAACACCCTTGATGGTAATACCGCTGACTGTTGCCCCTAGTGACCGGTTTTGAAGGCATTTCCCGACGTCCTCAGGACATGGAAAGACGTCCAATTTCTAAGTCAGTTTTGAGCGATCTGTCTGGTATTCTTTCTCGTACGAGGAGAAGCTTGTGTCTTAGTTCTGCTGAACAATTTGTTATTTTCAGACAGGTAATGCTTTGGCAGTTTTTGTCATTAGTCCTGATAATGTTGTCGTTAGCTAATAACACAGTTGTCACTTTCACAGTTGACTGAATGATCCTCAAAATCTTGTTTCTGTTATTGTATTTTGTCCCCTCCCTCTCTTCCTATGAGCATCTACTGTCCACCAACACCCGGTCAAGTGTTTCCTATTTGTCCTCTTACCCCTCTTTACCTCTCTATCTCTGTTTATATCCTCTCTCTCTCCCTCCATTTCCAGTCAGAGACCTCTCCTTATGTCATCATTGATTCGTTGGTGGATTAGCCACCAGCTTTGACCAGTGTGTGTTATGGATGGGCTGCCTATCACTGTAAAGACTCACTCTCTGTGGTGCTGAATGGGGCTCAATGGGCTCAGGACGGGGGATATCCACAAAGACTTGCAACCCGCAAACCACTGCAAATACCTGCTGGTTTAGGCCGCTGTGCATGGGTGTCTGGTTCTTATCTGGCTCTATGTGTGTGTGTGTGTGTGTGTGTGTGTGTGTGTGTGTGTGTGTGTGTGTGTGTGTGTGTGTGTGTGTGTGTGTGTGTGTGTGTGTGTGTGTGTGTGTGTGTGTGTGTGTGTGTGTGTGTGTGTGTGTGTGTGTGTGTGTGTGTGTGTGTGGTTATCAGTCCATGCGATCATCCTTCTGTATAAATCTCTATGCCCCCTGAATGCAGCCAGGGTCAGCTGCCCTCTCTGGCACACTGTGCCTGTCTGTAGGGGGAGATAAAGGGATGGCCTGAAGGAGGGATGGAAAGAGAGACGGAAAGAGTAATGAGGAAGTGACCTCATGCTGCCATTCTTCTAATCCTCCTCTTTTCCCCTCACTCTGTCCATCTCTCTATCTCTCATTTGCCTGCATATCAGTCCCTCTCTCACCACTCTCTACCACTCATGTTCTACTCTATCCCCTCTCCCTCTACCCCCCTCCCTCTATCCCCCTTCCCTCAATCCCCCCTTCCTCTATCCCCCTCCCTCTATCCCCCCTCACTCTATCCCCCTTCCTCTAGCCCCCTCCCTCTATCCCTCTCACTCTATCCCCCCTCCCTCTATCCCCCTCCCTCTATATCCCTACATCTACCCCCCTCCCTCTATCCCCCTTCCTCGGTCCCCCTCCATCTATCCCCCTCCATCTATCACCCATCCTCTGTCCCACTCCCTCTTTCCCCTCCCTCTATCCCCCTCCCTCTGTCCCCCTCCCTCTATCCCCCTCCCTCTATCCCCCTCCCTCTATCCCCCTCCCTCTACCCCCCTCCCTCTATCCCCCTCCCTCTATCCCCCTCCCTCTGTCCCACTCCCTCTGTCCCCTCCCTCTATCCCCCTCCCTCTATCCCCCTCCATCTATCCCCCTCCCTCTATCACCCATCCTCTGTCCCCCTCCCTCTGTCCCCTCCCTCTATCCCCCTCCCTCTATCCCTCTCCCTCTATCCCCCTCCCTCTATCCCCCTCCCTCTGTCCCCTCCCTCTATCCCCCTCCCTCTATATCCCTCCCTCTATCCCCCTCCCTCTATATCCCTCCCTCTATCCCCCTCCCTCTATATCCCTCCCTCTATCCCCCTCCCTCTATATCCCTCCCTCTATCCCCCTCCCTCTATATCCCTCCCTCTATATCCCTCCCTCTATCCCCCTCCCTCTATATCCCTCCCTCTATCCCCCTCCCTCTATATCCCTCCCTCTATCCCCCTCCCTCTATATCCCTCCCTCTATCCCCCTCCCTCTGTCCATCTCTTTCAATCTTTCTTTTCACAGCATTCAAATCAAATCAAATCCAGTTTTGTTGGTCACATACACATGGTTAGCAGATGTTATTGCGTAGTGTAGCGAAATGCTTGTTTCCTTCCTACCTGCTGTTTTTCCCCTGAATATCTGATGTTCTCTCTCTCTCTCTCTCTCTCTCTCTCTCTCTCTCTCTCTCTCTCTCTCTCTCTCTCTCTCTCTCTCTCTGTCTCTCTCTCTCTCTCTCTCTCTCTCTCTCTCTCTCTCTCTCTCTCTCTCTCTCTCTCTCTCTCTCTCTCTCTCTCTCTCTCTCTCTCTCTCTCTCTCTCTCTCTCTCTCTCTCTCTCTCTCTCTCTCTCTCTCTCTCTCTCTCTCTGCTCTCTCTCTCTCTCTCTCTCTCTCTCTCTCTCTCTCTCTCTCTCTCTCTCTCTCTCTCTCTCTCTCTCTCTCTCTCTCTCTCTCTCTCTCTCTCTCTCTCTCTCTCTCTCTCTCTCTCTCTCTCTCTCTCTCTCTCTCTCTCTCTCTCTCTCTCTCTCTCTCTCTCTCTCTCTCTCTCTCTCTTGCTCTCTTGCTCTCTTGCTCTCTAACTCTCTCTCTTTCTCTCTCTGTCTCTCTTTCTGTCTCTCTAACTCTCTCTCTCTCCCTCTCTCTTTCTGTCTCCCTCTCTCTCTCTTGCGCTCTCTCTTTCTCTCTCTCTGTTATGCTGGTGAATGAGGACCCAAAAGCGACGTAATAGTAACAGAGTCTTTATTCCAGTATTAAACAAATAATGATTCTCCTGGAATTATCAATGGTCAATCCAAAACAGGAAACTGAAATCCTCTCGTCAATAGAGAGGAACGACTGGAGACGCGACCACAGACTGCAGGTCGCTTCAGGAAGGCACTGGCCGTAGCTGACATAGACACCTGCTCACACGCAGCATCTGAAGAAGGCAAAGAACACGACAGGGCGGAACAAGGACACAGGAACAGCAAACATCAAACAAGAATCCGACCAGGCAGAAGCGGAAAACAGAGGGAGAAATAGGGACTCTAATCAGAGGGCAAAATAGGGGACAGGTGTGAAAGAGTAAATGAGGTCGTTAGGAGAATGAGAAACAGCTGGGAGCAGGAACGGAACGATAGAGAGAGAGAGCGGGAGAGGGAGAGAGGCAGGAGGAGAGAGAGAGAGAGAAAGAGGGAAAGAACCTAATAAGACCAGCAGAGGGAAGCACAGGGACAAGACATGATCAAAGACAAAACATGACAGTACCCCCCCACTCACCGAGCGCCTCCTGGCGCACTCGAGGAGGAACCCTGGCGGCAACGAAGGAAATCATCAATCAACGAACGGTCCAGCACGTCCCGAGATGGAACCCAACTCCTCTCCTCAGGACCGTAACCCTCCCAATCCACTAAGTACTGGTGACCACGTCCCCGAGAACGCATGTCCATGATCCTTCGTACCTTGTAAATAGGAGCGCCCTCGACAAGGACGGGGGGGGGGGAGGGAAGACGAACGGGGGCGCGAAGAAAAGGCTTGACACAAGAGACATGGAAGACAGGGTGGACGCGACGAAGATGTCGCGGAAGAAGCAGTCGCACAGCGACAGGATTGACGACCTGAGAGACACGGAACGGACCAATGAACCGCGGAGTCAACTTGCGAGAAGCTGTCGTAAGGGGAAGGTTACGAGTGGAAAGCCACACTCTCTGACCGCGACAATACCTAGGACTCTTAATCCTACGTTTATTGGCGGCTCTCACAGTCTGCGCCCTGTAACGGCAAAGTGCAGACCTGACCCTCCTCCAGGTGCGCTCACAACGTTGGACAAAAGCCTGAGCGGAGGGAACGCTGGACTCGGCGAGCTGGGACGAGAACAGAGGAGGCTGGTAACCAAGACTACTCTGAAACGGAGATAGCCCGGTAGCAGACGAAGGAAGCGAGTTGTGAGCGTACTCAGCCCAGGGGAGCTGTTCTGCCCAAGACGCAGGGTTTCGAAACGAAAGGCTGCGTAATATGCGACCAATCGACTGATTGGCCCTTTCTGCTTGACCGTTAGACTGGGGATGAAACCCGGAAGAGAGACTGACGGAAGCACCAATCAAACGACAGAACTCCCTCCAAAACTGTGACGTGAATTGCGGACCTCTGTCTGAAACGGCGTCTAACGGGAGGCCATGAATTCTGAACACATTCTCAATGATGATTTGTGCCGTCTCCTTAGCGGAAGGAAGCTTAGCGAGGGGAATGAAATGTGCCGCCTTAGAGAACCTATCGATAACCGTAAGAATCACAGTCTTCCCCGCAGACGAAGGCAGACCGGTAATAAAGTCTAAGGCGATGTGAGACCATGGTCGAGAAGGAATGGGAAGCGGTCTGAGACGACCGGCAGGAGGAGAGTTACCTGACTTAGTCTGCGCGCAGTCCGAACAAGCAGCCACGAAACGGCGCGTGTCCCGCTCCTGAGTAGGCCACCAAAACCGCTGGCGAATAGAAGCAAGCGTACCCCGAACGCCGGGGTGGCCAGCTAACTTGGCAGAATGAGCCCACTGAAGAACAGCCAGACGAGTAGAGACAGGAACGAACAGAAGGTTACTAGGACAAGCGCGCGGCGACGCAGTGTGAGTGAGTGCTTGCTTTACCTGTCTCTCAATTCCCCAGACAGTCAACCCGACAACACGCCCTTCAGGGAGAATCCCCTCGGGGTCGGTAGAAGCCACAGGAGAACTAAAGAGACGGGATAAGGCATCAGGCTTGGTGTTCTTATTTCCCGGGCGATAGGAAATCACGAACTCGAAACGAGCGAAAAACAACGCCCAACGAGCTTGACGTGCATTAAGTCGTTTGGCAGAACGGATGTACTCAAGGTTCTTATGGTCAGTCCAAACGACAAAAGGGACGGTCGCCCCCTCCAACCACTGTCGCCATTCGCCTATGGCTAAGCGGATGGCGAGCAGTTCGCGGTTACCCACATCATAGTTGCGTTCCGATGGCGACAGGCGATGAGAAAAGTAAGCGCAAGGATGGACCTTATCGTCAGACTGGAAGCGCTGGGACAGAATGGCTCCCACGCCCACCTCTGAAGCGTCAACCTCGACAATGAATTGTTTAGTGACGTCAGGAGTAACAAGGATAGGGGCGGATGTAAAACGCTTCTTGAGGAGATCAAAAGCTCCCTGGGCGGAACCGGACCACTTAAAGCAAGTCTTGACAGAAGTCAGAGCTGTGAGAGGAGCAGCCACTTGACCGAAATTACGAATGAAACGCCGATAGAAATTAGCGAAACCGAGAAAGCGCTGTAACTCGACACGTGACTTAGGAACGGGCCAATCGCTGACAGCCTGGACCTTAGCGGGATCCATCTGAATGCCTTCAGCGGAAATAACAGAACCGAGAAATGTGACAGAGGAGACATGAAAGGCGCACTTCTCAGCCTTCACGTAGAGACAATTCTCCAAAAGGCGCTGGAGTACACGTCGAACGTGCTGAACATGAATCTCGAGTGACGGTGAAAAAATCAGGATATCGTCAAGGTAAACGAAAACAAAGATGTTCAGCATGTCTCTCAGTACATCATTAACTAATGCCTGAAAGACAGCTGGAGCATTAGCGAGACCGAACGGCAGAACCCGGTATTCAAAATGCCCTAACGGAGTGTTAAACGCCGTTTTCCACTCGTCCCCCTCTCTGATGCGTACGAGATGGTAAGCGTTACGAAGGTCCAACTTAGTAAAGAACCTGGCTCCCTGCAGAATCTCGAAGGCTGACGACATAAGGGGAAGCGGATAACGATTCTTAACCGTTATGTCATTCAGCCCTCGATAATCCACGCAGGGGCGCAGAGTACCGTCCTTCTTCTTAACAAAGAAAAACCCCGCTCCGGCGGGAGAGGAAGAAGGCACCACGGTACCGGCGTCGAGAGAAACAGACAGATAATCCTCGAGAGCCTTACGTTCGGGAGCCGACAGAGAGTATAGTCTACCCCGAGGGGGAGTGGTCCCCGGAAGGAGATCAATACAACAATCATACGACCGGTGAGGAGGAAGAGAGTTGGCTCTGGACCGACTGAAGACCGTGCGTAGATCATGATATTCCTCCGGCACTCCTGTCAAATCACCAGGTTCCTCCTGAGTAGAGGGGACAGAAGAAACAGGAGGGATAGCAGACATTAAACACTTCACATGACAAGAAACGTTCCAGGATAGGATAGAATTACTAGACCAATTAATAGAAGGATTATGACATACTAGCCAGGGATGACCCAAAACAACAGGTGTAAAAGGTGAACGAAAAATCAAAAAGGAAATGGTCTCACTGTGGTTACCAGATACTGTGAGGGTTAAAGGTAGTGTCTCACATCTGATACTGGGGAGAGGACTACCATCTAAGGCGAACATGGGCGTGGGCTTCCCTAACTGTCTGAGAGGAATGTCATGTTTCCGAGCCCATGCTTCGTCCATAAAACAACCCTCAGCCCCAGAGTCTATCAAGGCACTGCAGGAAGCAGCCGAACCGGTCCAGCGTAGATGGACCGACAAGGTAGTACAGGATCTTGATGGAGAGACCTGAGTAGTAGCGCTCACCAGTAGCCCTCCGCTTACTGATGAGCTCTGGCCCTTTACTGGACATGACATGACAAAATGTCCAGCAGAACCGCAATAGAGGCAAAGGCGGTTGGTGATTCTCCGTTCCCTCTCCTTAGTCGAGATGCGAATACCTCCCAGCTGCATGGGCTCAGTCTCTGAGCCGATGGGAGGAGATGGTTGAGATGCGGAGAGGGGAAACACCGTTAACGCGAGCTCTCCTCCACGAGCTCGGTGACGAAGATCTACCCGTCGTTCTATGCGGATGGCGAGTGCAATCAAAGAGTCCACGCTGGAAGGAACCTCCCGGGAGAGAATCTCATCCTTAACCTCAGCGTGGAGTCCCTCCAGAAAACGAGCGAGCAACGCCGGCTCGTTCCAGTCACTGGATGCAGCAAGAGTGCGAAACTCTATAGAGTAATCCGTTATGGATCGATCACCTTGACATAGGGAAGCCAGGGCCCTGGAAGCCTCCTTCCCAAAAACTGAACGATCAAAAACCCGTATCATCTCCTCCTTAAAGTTCTGATAAACGTTAGAACTCTCAGCCCTTGCCTCCCAGATAGCTGTGCCCCACTCCCGAGCCCGACCAGTAAGGAGTGATATGACGTAAGCGATCCGAGCTCTCTCTCCTGAGTATGTGTTGGGCTGGAGAGAGAACACAATATCACACTGGGTGAGAAAGGAGCGACACTCAGTGGGCTGCCCAGAGTAACATGGTGGGTTATTAACCCTAGGCTCCGGAGACTCGGAAGACCAGGAAGTAGCTGGTGGCACGAGACGAAGACTCTGAAACTGTCCTGAGAGATCGGAGACATGAGCGGCCAGGGTCTCAACGGCATGACGAGCAGCAGACAATTCCTGCTCGTGTCTGCCGAGCATTGCTCCCTGGATCTCGACGGCAGTGTTGCGAGAATCCGTAGTCGCTGGGTCCATTCTTGGTCGGATTCTTCTGTTATGCTGGTGAATGAGGACCCAAAAGCGACGTAATAGTAACAGAGTCTTTATTCCAGTATTAACCTTTTGTCAATAGGGGGAGCTGTTAGCATTATTTTTTTTTTTACATTTCCAAATTAAACTGCCTCGTACTCAATTCTTGATCGTACAATATGCATATTATTGTTATTATTGGATAGAAAACAGTCTATAGTTTCTATAGGAGTTGAAATTTTGTCTCTGAGTGGTACAGAACAATTTCTACAGCACTTTTCATGACAGGGTTCAGATTTCAGAAATTTTTACCTCTGATCTGGGGTCTGTTTTTAAGGCGACAGTGAATGCTATGAAGAAACCGACACTGCCTACGTCTTCCTCTGGGTGTCTGTACGTCATCACGTTTTCAATGGAATCGATGGGACGTTCTCAGCCATTATAAAAGACGAAAATGTACAGAGACCACCCTTTCTCAACGTGCGCCTGAAGCGTCAAGGCCATCGGACCTGCCTCGTTCCAAATCGTTTTCTAACCAGCAGTATTTCTCCGGTCATGTTTTCAGTCGTTATAGTTGTTAAAAACATCATAATGTAGTGAATTTTAACCGTTTTATATCAATTTATATCCGTTTAGTGCGATTTTGAGGAATTTCTTTGTCGTGCACTCTGAAAGTTTGGACACGCTTTAGGGTGTCGGTCGTTGGTGATGGACATTTCGAAGGACAGAGGACATCTATCGACCAAAAGACGTTTATAACATAGAAAGGATACATTGCCCAAGAATATGATGGAAGATCAGCTCAAAGTAAGCAATATTTAATATGATAAACCGTGTTTCTGTCGAAATATTTTAAACGCATATATCGCCATTTTGTTTGGTATAGCTTCACTTGGCCAACCCTGTATTGAAAAGTAAGGATAATTTTAAAAATGTAAATCAGCGGTTGCATTAAGAACTAATTTGTCTTTCGATTCCTGTCAACCCTGTATTTTTTAGTCAAGTATATGATTAGCTTTTAATTAAACTAGATCACTCTGATAGATGACGTCAGACATATTGAGGCTTGATTTCCTAGTATTTTCATTGTGTAACCACGGTTTTGTATGGCTAAATATGCACCTTTTCGAACAAACTGTATATGTATGTTGTAAAATGATGTTACAGGAGTGTCATCGGAAGAATTCTGAGAAGGTTAGTGAAAAAATTAATATCTTTTGGCGGTGGTTACGTTATAGCGCTCTTTGGCTGGAATCGATGCTCTGGTAACGTTGGAACATGTAGTATGCTAACTTATCGATTTATTGTGTTTTCGCTGAAAAACGCTTAGAAAATCTGAAATATGGTCTGAAATCACAAGAACTGGGTCTTTCCATTGCTATGCTTTGTCTATTTTTATGAAATGTTTTATGATGAGTAAATTGGTCATACACGTTGCTCTATCTAGTAATTCTAGTGGATTTGTGATGGTCGGTGCAATTGTAAACTGTGATTTCTACCTGAAATATGCACTTTTTTCTAACAAAAACTATCCTATACCATGAATATGTTATCAGACTGTCATCTGATGGTTTTTTTTATAGGTTATTGGCTATCAATATCTTAGTTGAGCCGAATTGGTGATAGCACCTGAAGGAGTAAGAAACTGATGGAGTTAGAATAGTGGTGTATTTTGCTAACGTGTTTAGCTAATAGATTTACATATTTTGTCTTCCCTGTAAAACATTTTAAAAATCTGAAATGGTGGCTTTATTCACAAGATCTGTATCTTTCATCTGGTGTCTTGGACTTGTGATTTAATGATATTTAGATGCTACTATCTACTTCTGAAGCTATGCTATCTATGCTAATCAGTGTGTGGGGGGTGGGGGGTGCTCCCGGATCCGGGTTTCTGAGGCAGTAAAAGTTAAACAAATAATGATTCTCCTGGAATTATCAATGGTCAATCCAAAACAGGAAACTGAAATCCTCTCGTCAATAGAGAGGAACGACTGGAGACGCGACCACAGACTGCAGGTCGCTTCAGGAAGGCACTGGCCGTAGCTGACATAGACACCTGCTCACACGCAGCATCTGAAGAAGGCAAAGAACACGACAGGGCGGAACAAGGACACAGGAACAGCAAACATCAAACAAGAATCCGACCAGGCAGAAGCGGAAAACAGAGGGAGAAATAGGGACTCTAATCAGAGGGCAAAATAGGGGACAGGTGTGAAAGAGTAAATGAGGTCGTTAGGAGAATGAGAAACAGCTGGGAGCAGGAACGGAACGATAGAGAGAGAGAGCGGGAGAGGGAGAGAGGCAGGAGGAGAGAGAGAGAGAGAAAGAGGGAAAGAACCTAATAAGACCAGCAGAGGGAAGCACAGGGACAAGACATGATCAAAGACAAAACATGACAGTACCCCCCCACTCACCGAGCGCCTCCTGGCGCACTCGAGGAGGAACCCTGGCGGCAACGAAGGAAATCATCAATCAACGAACGGTCCAGCACGTCCCGAGATGGAACCCAACTCCTCTCCTCAGGACCGTAACCCTCCCAATCCACTAAGTACTGGTGACCACGTCCCCGAGAACGCATGTCCATGATCCTTCGTACCTTGTAAATAGGAGCGCCCTCGACAAGGACGGGGGGGGGGGAGGGAAGACGAACGGGGGCGCGAAGAAAAGGCTTGACACAAGAGACATGGAAGACAGGGTGGACGCGACGAAGATGTCGCGGAAGAAGCAGTCGCACAGCGACAGGATTGACGACCTGAGAGACACGGAACGGACCAATGAACCGCGGAGTCAACTTGCGAGAAGCTGTCGTAAGGGGAAGGTTACGAGTGGAAAGCCACACTCTCTGACCGCGACAATACCTAGGACTCTTAATCCTACGTTTATTGGCGGCTCTCACAGTCTGCGCCCTGTAACGGCAAAGTGCAGACCTGACCCTCCTCCAGGTGCGCTCACAACGTTGGACAAAAGCCTGAGCGGAGGGAACGCTGGACTCGGCGAGCTGGGACGAGAACAGAGGAGGCTGGTAACCAAGACTACTCTGAAACGGAGATAGCCCGGTAGCAGACGAAGGAAGCGAGTTGTGAGCGTACTCAGCCCAGGGGAGCTGTTCTGCCCAAGACGCAGGGTTTCGAAACGAAAGGCTGCGTAATATGCGACCAATCGACTGATTGGCCCTTTCTGCTTGACCGTTAGACTGGGGATGAAACCCGGAAGAGAGACTGACGGAAGCACCAATCAAACGACAGAACTCCCTCCAAAACTGTGACGTGAATTGCGGACCTCTGTCTGAAACGGCGTCTAACGGGAGGCCATGAATTCTGAACACATTCTCAATGATGATTTGTGCCGTCTCCTTAGCGGAAGGAAGCTTAGCGAGGGGAATGAAATGTGCCGCCTTAGAGAACCTATCGATAACCGTAAGAATCACAGTCTTCCCCGCAGACGAAGGCAGACCGGTAATAAAGTCTAAGGCGATGTGAGACCATGGTCGAGAAGGAATGGGAAGCGGTCTGAGACGACCGGCAGGAGGAGAGTTACCTGACTTAGTCTGCGCGCAGTCCGAACAAGCAGCCACGAAACGGCGCGTGTCCCGCTCCTGAGTAGGCCACCAAAACCGCTGGCGAATAGAAGCAAGCGTACCCCGAACACCGGGGTGGCCAGCTAACTTGGCAGAATGAGCCCACTGAAGAACAGCCAGACGAGTAGAGACAGGAACGAACAGAAGGTTACTAGGACAAGCGCGCGGCGACGCAGTGTGAGTGAGTGCTTGCTTTACCTGTCTCTCAATTCCCCAGACAGTCAACCCGACAACACGCCCTTCAGGGAGAATCCCCTCGGGGTCGGTAGAAGCCACAGGAGAACTAAAGAGACGGGATAAGGCATCAGGCTTGGTGTTCTTATTTCCCGGGCGATAGGAAATCACGAACTCGAAACGAGCGAAAAACAACGCCCAACGAGCTTGACGTGCATTAAGTCGTTTGGCAGAACGGATGTACTCAAGGTTCTTATGGTCAGTCCAAACGACAAAAGGGACGGTCGCCCCCTCCAACCACTGTCGCCATTCGCCTATGGCTAAGCGGATGGCGAGCAGTTCGCGGTTACCCACATCATAGTTGCGTTCCGATGGCGACAGGCGATGAGAAAAGTAAGCGCAAGGATGGACCTTATCGTCAGACTGGAAGCGCTGGGACAGAATGGCTCCCACGCCCACCTCTGAAGCGTCAACCTCGACAATGAATTGTTTAGTGACGTCAGGAGTAACAAGGATAGGGGCGGATGTAAAACGCTTCTTGAGGAGATCAAAAGCTCCCTGGGCGGAACCGGACCACTTAAAGCAAGTCTTGACAGAAGTCAGAGCTGTGAGAGGAGCAGCCACTTGACCGAAATTACGAATGAAACGCCGATAGAAATTAGCGAAACCGAGAAAGCGCTGTAACTCGACACGTGACTTAGGAACGGGCCAATCGCTGACAGCCTGGACCTTAGCGGGATCCATCTGAATGCCTTCAGCGGAAATAACAGAACCGAGAAATGTGACAGAGGAGACATGAAAGGCGCACTTCTCAGCCTTCACGTAGAGACAATTCTCCAAAAGGCGCTGGAGTACACGTCGAACGTGCTGAACATGAATCTCGAGTGACGGTGAAAAAATCAGGATATCGTCAAGGTAAACGAAAACAAAGATGTTCAGCATGTCTCTCAGTACATCATTAACTAATGCCTGAAAGACAGCTGGAGCATTAGCGAGACCGAACGGCAGAACCCGGTATTCAAAATGCCCTAACGGAGTGTTAAACGCCGTTTTCCACTCGTCCCCCTCTCTGATGCGTACGAGATGGTAAGCGTTACGAAGGTCCAACTTAGTAAAGAACCTGGCTCCCTGCAGAATCTCGAAGGCTGACGACATAAGGGGAAGCGGATAACGATTCTTAACCGTTATGTCATTCAGCCCTCGATAATCCACGCAGGGGCGCAGAGTACCGTCCTTCTTCTTAACAAAGAAAAACCCCGCTCCGGCGGGAGAGGAAGAAGGCACCACGGTACCGGCGTCGAGAGAAACAGACAGATAATCCTCGAGAGCCTTACGTTCGGGAGCCGACAGAGAGTATAGTCTACCCCGAGGGGGAGTGGTCCCCGGAAGGAGATCAATACAACAATCATACGACCGGTGAGGAGGAAGAGAGTTGGCTCTGGACCGACTGAAGACCGTGCGTAGATCATGATATTCCTCCGGCACTCCTGTCAAATCACCAGGTTCCTCCTGAGTAGAGGGGACAGAAGAAACAGGAGGGATAGCAGACATTAAACACTTCACATGACAAGAAACGTTCCAGGATAGGATAGAATTACTAGACCAATTAATAGAAGGATTATGACATACTAGCCAGGGATGACCCAAAACAACAGGTGTAAAAGGTGAACGAAAAATCAAAAAGGAAATGGTCTCACTGTGGTTACCAGATACTGTGAGGGTTAAAGGTAGTGTCTCACATCTGATACTGGGGAGAGGACTACCATCTAAGGCGAACATGGGCGTGGGCTTCCCTAACTGTCTGAGAGGAATGTCATGTTTCCGAGCCCATGCTTCGTCCATAAAACAACCCTCAGCCCCAGAGTCTATCAAGGCACTGCAGGAAGCAGCCGAACCGGTCCAGCGTAGATGGACCGACAAGGTAGTACAGGATCTTGATGGAGAGACCTGAGTAGTAGCGCTCACCAGTAGCCCTCCGCTTACTGATGAGCTCTGGCCCTTTACTGGACATGACATGACAAAATGTCCAGCAGAACCGCAATAGAGGCAAAGGCGGTTGGTGATTCTCCGTTCCCTCTCCTTAGTCGAGATGCGAATACCTCCCAGCTGCATGGGCTCAGTCTCTGAGCCGATGGGAGGAGATGGTTGAGATGCGGAGAGGGGAAACACCGTTAACGCGAGCTCTCCTCCACGAGCTCGGTGACGAAGATCTACCCGTCGTTCTATGCGGATGGCGAGTGCAATCAAAGAGTCCACGCTGGAAGGAACCTCCCGGGAGAGAATCTCATCCTTAACCTCAGCGTGGAGTCCCTCCAGAAAACGAGCGAGCAACGCCGGCTCGTTCCAGTCACTGGATGCAGCAAGAGTGCGAAACTCTATAGAGTAATCCGTTATGGATCGATCACCTTGACATAGGGAAGCCAGGGCCCTGGAAGCCTCCTTCCCAAAAACTGAACGATCAAAAACCCGTATCATCTCCTCCTTAAAGTTCTGATAAACGTTAGAACTCTCAGCCCTTGCCTCCCAGATAGCTGTGCCCCACTCCCGAGCCCGACCAGTAAGGAGTGATATGACGTAAGCGATCCGAGCTCTCTCTCCTGAGTATGTGTTGGGCTGGAGAGAGAACACAATATCACACTGGGTGAGAAAGGAGCGACACTCAGTGGGCTGCCCAGAGTAACATGGTGGGTTATTAACCCTAGGCTCCGGAGACTCGGAAGACCAGGAAGTAGCTGGTGGCACGAGACGAAGACTCTGAAACTGTCCTGAGAGATCGGAGACATGAGCGGCCAGGGTCTCAACGGCATGACGAGCAGCAGACAATTCCTGCTCGTGTCTGCCGAGCATTGCTCCCTGGATCTCGACGGCAGTGTTGCGAGAATCCGTAGTCGCTGGGTCCATTCTTGGTCGGATTCTTCTGTTATGCTGGTGAATGAGGACCCAAAAGCGACGTAATAGTAACAGAGTCTTTATTCCAGTATTAAACAAATAATGATTCTCCTGGAATTATCAATGGTCAATCCAAAACAGGAAACTGAAATCCTCTCGTCAATAGAGAGGAACGACTGGAGACGCGACCACAGACTGCAGGTCGCTTCAGGAAGGCACTGGCCGTAGCTGACATAGACACCTGCTCACACGCAGCATCTGAAGAAGGCAAAGAACACGACAGGGCGGAACAAGGACACAGGAACAGCAAACATCAAACAAGAATCCGACCAGGCAGAAGCGGAAAACAGAGGGAGAAATAGGGACTCTAATCAGAGGGCAAAATAGGGGACAGGTGTGAAAGAGTAAATGAGGTCGTTAGGAGAATGAGAAACAGCTGGGAGCAGGAACGGAACGATAGAGAGAGAGAGCGGGAGAGGGAGAGAGGCAGGAGGAGAGAGAGAGAGAGAAAGAGGGAAAGAACCTAATAAGACCAGCAGAGGGAAGCACAGGGACAAGACATGATCAAAGACAAAACATGACACTCTCTCTCCCTCTCTCTCTAGCTCTTTCTCTCTTTCTGTCTCTCTAACTCTCGCTCTCTCCCTCTCTCCCTCTATCTCGCTTTCCTCTCTCTCTCTCTCTCTCTCTCTCCCTCTCTCTCCCCCTCTCTCTCTCTGTCTCTATTCCCTCTCTACCTGATTGTCTTTCTCATTCTATATCTATGATGAATCACCACAGATGTTGGTTTGTAGACAACCTTGAACATACAGGCTATTTCCCCTCATTGAAGCTTTTATGCTCACGAGTCAGACTTGTTTCATTTATCACACACTCTTATCCCTCAGCCTTTTACAAACCCTGCCTGTGTTCCCCTCTGTGTGTGTGTGTATGTGTGTGTGTGTGTGTGTGTGTGTGTGTGTGTGTGTGTGTGTGTGTGTGTGTGTGTGTGTGTGTGTGTGTGTGTGTGTGTGTGTGTGTGTGTGTGTGTGTGTGTGTGTGTGTGTGTGTGTGTGTGTGTCAATCCAGGTTGTTAGTATGTATACTGCCCCACTATCATTAGCATTTGCAACAGTAACAAGTGGCATGTCTCTCTCTCATAGTGGCTGTCTCTCTCTCATGGTGGCTGTCTCTCTCTCTCATAGTGGCTGTCTCTCTCTCATGGTGGATGTCTCTCTCTCTCATACTGGCTGTCTCTCTCCCATACTGGCTGTCTCTCTCTCATAGTGGCTGTCTCTCTCCCATACTGGCTGTCTCTCTCTCATAGTGGCTGTGTCTCTCTCATGGTGGATGTCTCTCTCTCTCTCATAGTGGATGTCTCTCTCTCTCTCATGGTGGATGTCTCTCTCTCTCATGGTGGATGTCTCTCTCTCTCATAGTGGATGTCTCTCTCTCTCTCATGGTGGATGTCTCTCTCTCTCATGGTGGATGTCTCTCTCTCTCATAGTGGATGTCTCTCTCTCTCTCATAGTGGATGTCTCTCTCTCTCATAGTGGATGTCTCTCTCCCTCTCATAGTGGATGTCTCTCTCTCTCATAGTGGATGTCTCTCTCTCTCTCATGGTGGATGTCTCTCTCTCTCATAGTGGATGTCTCTCTCTCTCTCATAGTGGATGTCTCTCTCTCTCATGGTGGATGTCTCTCTCTCTCATAGTGGATGTCTTTCTCTCTCATGGTGGATGTCTCTCTCTCTCTCATAGTGGATGTCTCTCTCTCTCATAGTGGATGTCTCTCTCTCTCATAGTGGATGTCTCTCTCTCTCTCATGGTGGATGTCTCTCTCTCTCTCATAGTGGATGTCTCTCTCTCTCATAGTGGATGTCTCTCTCTCTCATAGTGGATGTCTCTCTCTCTCTCATGGTGGATGTCTCTCTCTCTCTCATAGTGGATGTCTCTCTCTCTCATAGTGGATGTCTCTCTCTCTCTCATAGTGGATGTCTCTCTCTCTCATAGTGGATGTCTCTCTCTCTCATGGTGGATGTCTCTCTCTCTCATAGTGGATGTCTCTTTCTCTCATAGTGGATGTCTCTCTCTCTCATAGTGGATGTCTCTCTCTCTCTCATGGTGGATGTCTCTCTCTCTCATAGTGGATGTCTCTCTCTCTCTCATGGTGGATGTCTCTCTCTCTCATAGTGGATGTCTCTCTCTCTCTCTTGGTGGATGTCTCTCTCTCTCATAGTGGATGTCTCTCTCTCTCTCATAGTGGATGTCTCTCTCTCTCTCATAGTGGATGTCTCTCTCTCTCTCATAGTGGATGTCTCTCTCTCTCTCATAGTGGATGTCTCTCTCTCTCTCATAGTGGATGTCTCTCTCTCTCTCATAGTGGATGTCTCTCTCTCTCATGGTGGATGTCTCTCTCTCTCATAGTGGATGTCTCTCTCTCTCATGGTGGATGTCTCTCTCTCTCATGGTGGATGTCTCTCTCTCTCTCATGGTGGATGTCTCTCTCTCTCTCATGGTGGATGTCTCTCTCTCTCATAGTGGATGTCTCTCTCTCTCATAGTGGATGTCTCTCTCTCTCATAGTGGATGTCTCTCTCTCTCATGGTGGATGTCTCTCTCTCTCTCATGGTGGATGTCTCTCTCTCTCTCATGGTGGATGTCTCTCTCATAGTGGATGTCTCTCTCTCTCATAGTGGATGTCTCTCTCTCTCATGGTGGATGTCTCTCTCTCTCTCATAGTGGATGTCTCTCTCTCTCATAGTGGATGTCTCTCTCTCTCATAGTGGATGTCTCTCTCTCTCATGGTGGATGTCTCTCTCTCTCTCATAGTGGATGTCTCTCTCTCTCATAGTGGATGTCTCTCTCTCTCATAGTGGATGTCTCTCTCTCTCTCATGGTGGATGTCTCTCTCTCTCATAGTGGATGTATCTCTCTCTCTCATAGTGGATGTCTCTCTCTCTCATAGTGGATGTCTCTCTCTCTCATGGTGGATGTCTCTCTCTCTCATAGTGGATGTCTCTCTCTCTCATAGTGGATGTCTTTCTCTCTCATGGTGGATGTCTCTCTCTCTCTCATGGTGGATGTCTCTCTCTCTCATAGTGGATGTCTCTCTCTCTCATAGTGGATGTCTCTCTCTCTCTCATGGTGGATGTCTCTCTCTCTCATGGTGGATGTCTCTCTCTCTCATAGTGGATGTCAATTCAATTCAATTCAATTCAAGGGGCTTTATTGGCATGGGAAACATGTGTTAACATTGCCAAAGCAAGTGAGGTAGATATTATACAAAAGTGAAATAAACAATACAAATTAACAGTAAACATTACACATACAGAAGTTTCAAAACAATAAAGACATTACAAATGTTATATTATATATACACAGTGTTGTAACAATGTACAAATGGTTAAAGCACACAAGTTAAAATAAATAAGCATAAATATGGGTTATATTTACAATGGTGTTTGTTCTTCACTGGTTGCCCTTTTCTTGTGGCAACAGGTCACAAATCTTGCTGCTGTGATGGCACACTGTGGAATTTCTCAGAGTAGATATGGGAGTTTATCAAAATTGGATTTGTTTTCAAATTCTTTGTGGATCTGTGTAATCTGAGGGAAATATGTCTCTCTAATATGGTCATACATTGGGCAGGAGGTTAGGAAGTGCAGCTCAGTTTCCACCTCATTTTGTGGGCAGTGTGCACATAGCCTGTCTTCTCTTGAGAGCCATGTCTGCCTACGGCGGCCTTTCTCAATAGCAAGGCTATGCTCACTGAGTCTGTACATAGTCAAAGCTTTCCTTAAGTTTGGGTCAGTCACAGTGGTCAGGTATTCTGCCACTGTGTACTCTCTGTTTAGGGCCAAATAGCATTCTAGTTTGCTCTGTTTTTTTGTTAATTCTTTCCAATGTGTCAAGTAATTATCTTTTTGTTTTCTCATGATTTGGTTGGGTCTAATTGTGCTGTTGTCCTGGGGCTCTGTGGGGTGTGTTTGTGTTTGTGAACAGAGCCCTAGGACCAGCTTGCTTAGGGGACTCTTCTCCAGGTTCATCTCTCTGTAGGTGATGGCTTTGTTATGGAAGGTTTGGGAATCGCTTCCTTTTAGGTGTTTGTAGAATTTAACGGCTCTTTTCTGGATTTTGATAATTAGTGGGTATAGGCCTAATTCTGCTCTGCATGCATTATTTGGTGTTCTACGTTGTACACGGAGGATATTTTTGCAGAATTCTGCATGCAGAGTCTCAATTTGGTGTTTGTCCCATTTTGTGAAATCTTGGTTGGTGAGCGGACCCCAGACCTCACAACCATAAAGGGCAATGGGCTCTATGACTGATTCAAGTATTTTTAGCCAGATCCTAATTGGTATGTTGAAATTTATGTTCCTTTTGATGGCATAGAAGGCCCTTCTTGCCTTGTCTCTCAGATCGTTCACAGCTTTGTGGAAGTTACCTGTGGTGCTGATGTTTAGGCCGAGGTATGTATAGTTTTTTGTGTGCTCTAGGGCAACGGTGTCTAGATGGAATTTGTGGTCCTGGTGACTGGACCTTTTTTGGAACACCATTATTTTGGTCTTACTGAGATTTACTGTCAGGGCCCAGGTCTGACAGAATCTGTGCAGAAGATCTAGGTGCTGCTGTAGGCCCTCCTTGGTTGGTGACAGAAGCACCAGATCATCAGCAAACAGTAGACATTTGACTTCGGATTCTAGTAGGGTGAGACCGGGTGCTGCAGACTGTTCTAGTGCCCGCGCCAATTCGTTGATATATATGTTGAAGAGGGTGGGGCTTAAGCTGCATCCCTGTCTCACCCCACGACCCTGTGTGAAGAAATGTGTGTGTTTTTTGCCAATTTTAACCGCACACTTGTTGTTTGTGTACATGGATTTTATAATGTCGTATGTTTTACCCCCAACACCACTTTCCATCAATTTGTATAGCAGACCCTCATGCCAAATTGAGTCGAAGGCTTTTTTGAAATCAACAAAGCATGAGAAGACTTTGCCTTTGTTTTGGTTTGTTTGGTTGTCAATTAGGGTGTGTAGGGTGAATACATGGTCTGTTGTACGGTAATTTGGTAAAAAGCCAATTTGACATTTGCTCAGTACATTGTTTTCATTGAGGAAATGTACGAGTCTGCTGTTAATGATAATGCAGAGGATTTTCCCAAGGTTACTGTTGACGCATATTCCACGGTAGTTATTGGGGTCAAATTTGTCTCCACTTTTGTGGATTGGGGTGATCAGTCCTTGGTTCCAAATATTGGGGAAGATGCCAGAGCTAAGGACGATGTTAAAGAGTTTTAGTATAGCCAATTGGAATTTGTTGTCTGTATATTTGATCATTTCATTAAGGATACCATCAACACCACAGGCCTTTTTGGGTTGGAGGGTTTTTATTTTGTCCTGTAACTCATTCAAGGTAATTGGAGAATCCAGTGGGTTCTGGTAGTCTTTAATAGTTGATTCTAGGATTTGTATTTGATCATGTATATGTTTTTGTTCTTTATTCTTTGTTATAGAGCCAAAAAGATTGGAGAAGTGGTTTACCCATACATCTCCATTTTGGATAGATAATTCTTCGTGTTGTTGTTTGTTTAGTGTTTTCCAATTTTCCCAGAATTGGTTAGAGTCTATGGAGTCTTCAATTACATTGAGCTGATTTCTGACGTGCTGTTCCTTCTTTTTCCGTAGTGTATTTCTGTATTGTTTTAGTGATTCACCATAGTGAAGGCGTAGACTCAGGTTTTCCGGGTCTCTATGTTTTTGGTTGGACAGGTTCCTCAATTTATTTCTTAGATTTTTGCATTCTTTATCAAACCATTTGTCATTGTTGTTCATTTTCTTCGGTTTTCTATTTGAGATTTTTAGATTTGATAGGGAAGCTGAGAGGTCAAATATACTGTTAAGATTTTCTACTGCCAAGTTTACACCTTCACTATTGCAGTGGAACATTTTACCCAGGAAGTTGTCTAAAAGGGATTGAATTTGCTGTTGCCTAATTGTTTTTTGGTAGGTTTCCAAACTGCATTCCTTCCATCTATAGCATTTCTTAATGTTACTCAGTTCCTTTGGCTTTGATGCCTCATGATTGAGTATTGCTCTGTTCAAGTAGACTGTGATTTTGCTGTGGTCTGATAGGGGTGTCAGTGGGCTGACTGTGAACGCTCTGAGAGACTCTGGGTTGAGGTCAGTGATAAAGTAGTCTACAGTGCTACTGCCAAGAGATGAGCTATAGGTGAACCTACCATAGGAGTCCCCTCGAAGCCTACCATTGACTATGTACATACCCAGCGTACGACAGAGCTGCAGGAGTTGTGACCCGTTTTTGTTGGTTATGTTGTCATAGTTGTGCCTAGGGGGGCATATGGGGGAGGGAATGCTGTCACCTGCAGGCAGGTGTTTGTCCCCCTGTGTGCTGAGGGTGTCAGGTTCTTGTCCAGTTCTGGCATTTAGGTCGCCACAGACTAATACATGTCCCTGGGCCTGGAAATGATTGATTTCCCCCTCCAGGATGGAGAAGCTGTCTTTATTAAAGTATGGGGATTCTAGTGGGGGGATATAGGTAGCACACAGGAGGACATTTTTCTCTGTTAAGATAATTTCCTTTTGAATTTCTAGCCAAATGTAAAATGTTCCTGTTTTGATTAATTTAATGGAGTGAGTTAGGTCTGCTCTATACCAAATTAGCATTCCCCCTGAGTCCCTTCCCTGTTTCACACCTGGTAGTTTGGTGGATGGGACTACCAGCTCTCTGTAACCTAGAGGGCAACCAGTGGGTCCGTCTCCGCTATACCATGTTTCTTGCAGGATGACAATGTCTGCATTACCGATTTCTTTGGTGAAGTCCGTGTTCCTGCTCTTTAGGCCAAAGGCAGATGACCTCAGGCCTTGGATATTCCAGGATGATATAGTGAAGGCTTTTTGTTCCATAAAGTGTCCAATGTTGTTGGCCGTGTGGTTTGGCCTCAGGCCAGTAAGTGTGAGCAGAGCCTGCTGAGCATCTGGTACATGCCGTTGGCTTGGGCAAGTGTAAGAGTGGGGGTTGGGCCTGTTTGCCCGCTCACTACCTGGGCGTATGTGTGACTTCCATGTTGATGCCCTCTTTGCGGGGGTGGGGTGGATGGGGTGGGCAGGAGTGGCATAGGTCTGATCTGAGGGGGCCTAAATGGGGTGTGGGCATGGTTGATGTGGGGGGGTGTTGATTGGTTGGGGTGGGGGTGTGGATGTGTCTGGGGGTGCTGTGGTCTGGATGTAAGTCCTCTTGGCGTGGGTCCTCTATGTGTAGGTCCACGGGGGGGTCCTGCAGGTCTTGGAGGGTGTCTCGCTGGTCTGGGTGGGGTGTCTATTGATCTGTTGCTCCTGTGTGAAGTGTTGGGGCTGCGTTTGAGAGCGATGTCCTTTAGAGTCCGGACAAAGGTGGGCACTGCTGCCTTATAGAGGTGGACCTGGTCATAGAGGCTGTTCAAGTCCAGGGTGGAGTGGTGGGCCAGGAAAACATTTGGTTTTGAGGCACAGTCACGGGAAATGCTTGCGTTTACCCGCTGTATTGTAGCAGGGTGGAAGTCTTTTCGTGGTAGCAGGGTGGAGATAACCACTTGTGCATTGGGGAAAGTAGAAGAAGCTTTTTCAATCACTCCCTTCAGTGCTGTGGCCACCCTTTCCTGCTTTGCTCTCAGGTCGTTTGTGCCTGTGTGTATTATTATGTGGCTAGGTGAGCCTAGTTTGTCCTCAGACAGAAGGTCTAGGGCGCGCTGGGTGTTTGGACACCAGAGTTTAGACACACTGTGTTTGGGAAAAAAGTTTTTTTTCTTCTATATATTTCCCATTTGAGTCCATAAGGAGAACAATCTGTGTCTTGTGTTTGTTCTCAGTGGGTGTGGGGGGGTTGTCAGGAGGGCTATCAGGGTGGCTGACAAGGGGGGTGCTCAGAGGGGGTGAGAGCTGCTGGGCTTGGGGTTTTTCTTTTGTCTGTTCTGCTGTGATGTTGACTCTATGGTCAGGGTCTGGTGTGGACTGTTCTGCTGTGGTGTCGAGACTTTTGTCCGGTGCTGAGGTGGGCTGTTCTGCTGGCGTCTCTGTGGGGATGGCCACCTCCCTAGTGGGTTGTTCTCTGTCACATGCCATCCCCCTCAACCTCTCCTCCAGCAGTCTGATCCTCTCCTCCATCCCCCTCTCCCTCTCCTCCAGCAGTCTGATCCTCTCCTCTAGTGCTTTGTTCTGCTCCTGCTTCTGCTCTTTCTCCTGTTGAAGTTGTCTCACCGCTGTCCAGAGTGCAGATATGTCTCTCTCCACCTCCAGCTCTCCTGGTCTGGTTAAGGGGTTGTTGTGCTGGACTGTTGTCTGGGTCTGTGCTGACTGGAGTGTAATCACCTGCTGTTCCAGCTCCACCTGCCTTACCTCCAGCTGGGTGAATTTGTCCTTCATTTCAATGAGGGAGAAGTGCTCTGTACTGGGAGGTTGACTGTCTGCTGAGGGTTGCTCGTCTGTGGGGTTATATGATGAGGAGGTCTGGTCTGACCCACTTGGGGTGGGGGTATCTTTATCAAGGGAGAGCTTCTCCTGCTGGGCTAATTCTTTGATTAGGTGAAAGTCCAGCTGAAACTGTTTGGGGTTGCCCTGTACCAATACTGTTCCAGACTTATATAGATTTATGTTAGCTGACTCAGAGTCCTCGTTGTCAAGTATCCTGAGTTTCCACCCCTCGTTAACCCCCCCTCTCTTAACAGAGGGGTAGTGTGCTAATATAGCACTGTGCCATGCCAGGGGATGGTTTGTGTGGAAGATAAGGTTGCTGATGTTCCCATTTTTGTAATAGTCAGCAAAAAGTGTCTCTTGATTTTCCATAAGGAGCTTCATTTTGTGCTCTTTTCTTGCCTTATCATTCTTTACACTCACAGGGTACTGTATTTTAATTACCTCTGAACAGCGGGAGGCAGCTTCTAAGGCCTCTCCATTTGGTTGGGGTAGACTATTCGACTCTCCTGCCATTGTTGGGCTAATGGTCTTTGACACCTCTCACTTGACACGTCAGTGCTAGTTGAAGTTTTTTCGAAAGCCTTTCTTCTTTGTTTGCTGCTTGTTTGGTCTCCTATTCAGTCTTGCAGTTTTCTTTTGCTTTTTTTCGATATACTTTACTCTAAAAACCATGTAAAATTCAATATTTTTAGGAGCTCATCTTTTCAGCTGTTGCTGCTTAATTTGGAACTCCGGAATCTCTCTCATTTCATTTCTCATCTCTCGGATGTCTCTCTCTCTCTCATAGTGGATGTCTCTCTCTCTCATAGTGGATGTCTCTCTCTCTCATAGTGGATGTCTCTCTCTCTCTCATAGTGGATGTCTCTCTCTCTCATAGTGGATGTCTCTCTCTCTCATAGTGGATGTCTCTCTCTCTCTCATAGTGGATGTCTCTCTCTCTCATAGTGGATGTCTCTCTCTCTCATGGTGGATGTCTCTCTCTCTCATAGTGGATGTCTCTCTCTCTCATAGTGGATGTCTCTCTCTCTCTCTCATAGTGGATGTCTCTCTCTCTCTCATGGTGGATGTCTCTCTCTCTCATAGTGGATGTCTCTCTCTCTCATAGTGGATGTCTCTCTCTCTCATGGTGGATGTCTCTCTCTCTCTCATAGTGGATGTCTCTCTCTCTCATAGTGGATGTCTCTCTCTCTCATAGTGGATGTCTCTCTCTCTCATGGTGGATGTCTCTCTCTCTCTCATAGTGGATGTCTCTCTCTCTCATAGTGGATGTCTCTCTCTCTCATAGTGGATGTCTCTCTCTCTCTCATAGTGGATGTCTCTCTCTCTCTCTCTCATAGTGGATGTCTCTCTCTCTCATGGTGGATGTCTCTCTCTCTCATGGTGGATGTCTCTCTCTCTCTCATGGTGGATTTCTCTCTCTCTCATAGTGGATGTCTCTCTCTCTCTCATGGTGGATGTCTCTCTCTTTCATAGTGGATGTCTCTCTCTCTCATAGTGGATGTCTCTCTCTCTCATAGTGGATGTCTCTCTCTCTCATAGTGGATGTCTCTCTCTCTCATGGTGGATGTCTCTCTCTCTCATGGTGGATGTCTCTCTCTCTCATAGTGGATGTCTCTCTCTCTCATAGTGGATGTCTCTCTCTCTCATAGTGGATGTCTCTCTCTCTCATAGTGGATGTCTCTCTCTCTCATGGTGGATGTCTCTCTCTCTCATAGTGGATGTCTCTCTCTCTCATAGTGGATGTCTCTCTCTCTCATGGTGGATGTCTCTCTCTCTCATAGTGGATGTCTCTCTCTCTCATAGTGGATGTCTCTCTCTCTCATAGTGGATGTCTCTCTCTCTCTCATGGTGGATGTCTCTCTCTCTCATAGTGGATGTCTCTCTCTCTCATAGTGGATGTCTCTCTCTCTCATGGTGGATGTCTCTCTCTCTCTCATAGTGGATGTCTCTCTCTCTCATAGTGGATGTCTCTCTCTCTCATAGTGGATGTCTCTCTCTCTCATGGTGGATGTCTCTCTCTCTCTCATAGTGGATGTCTCTCTCTCTCATAGTGGATGTCTCTCTCTCTCATAGTGGATGTCTCTCTCTCTCATAGTGGATGTCTCTCTCTCTCTCATGGTGGATGTCTCTCTCTCTCTCTCATAGTGGATGTCTCTCTCTCTCATGGTGGATGTCTCTCTCTCTCATGGTGGATGTCTCTCTCTCTCTCATGGTGGATGTCTCTCTCTCTCATAGTGGATGTCTCTCTCTCTCTCATGGTGGATGTCTCTCTCTTTCATAGTGGATGTCTCTCTCTCTCATAGTGGATGTCTCTCTCTCTCATAGTGGATGTCTCTCTCTCTCATAGTGGATGTCTCTCTCTCTCATGGTGGATGTCTCTCTCTCTCATGGTGGATGTCTCTCTCTCTCATAGTGGATGTCTCTCTCTCTCATAGTGGATGTCTCTCTCTCTCATAGTGGATGTCTCTCTCTCTCATGGTGGATGTCTCTCTCTCTCATGGTGGATGTCTCTCTCTCTCATGGTGGATGTCTCTCTCTCATGGTGGATGTCTCTCTCTCTCATAGTGGATGTCTCTCTCTCTCATGGTGGATGTTTCTCTCTCTCTTGGTGGATGTCTCTCTCTCTCATAGTGGATGTCTCCCTCTCTCATGGTGGATGTCTCTCTCTCTCATGGTGGATGTCTCTCTCTCTCATGGTGGATGTCTCCCTCTCTCATGGTGGATGTCTCTCTCTCTCATGGTGGATGTCTCTCTCTCTCATAGTGGATGTCTCTCTCTCTCTTGGTGGATGTCTCTCTCTCTCATAGTGGTAAAGAAAAACAAATCTTTCTCTCTTTTCTGTCACTCGCTGTATCTCTCCCTTTCATTTCCTTCTCTTTATCCTCATCTCTATCCATCCATTTGTGTCTCCCACCGATTTATAATTCTCTCTCTTTCTTTCTTTCTTTCTTTCTTTTTCTTTCTTTCTCTCTCTTCCTTTATTTTCCCTCATTATTTTCCCTCCTTTGCTTTTAATTTATTTTCCTCTCTCCTCCCTCTCTCTTGTTCCCTCTCTCTGTCTTTCCCTCTCTCACTCCCTCTCTCTTATTCCCTCTCTCTTGTTCCCTCTCTCACTCCCTGTCTCTTGTTCTCTCTCTCTGTCTTTCCCTCTCTCACTCCCTGTCTCTTGTTCTCTCTCTCTGTCTTTCCCTCTCTCACTCCCTCTCTCTTGTTCCCTCTATCTGTCTTTCCCTCTCTCACTCCCTGTCTCTTGTTTTCTCTCTCTGTCTTTCCCTCTCTCACTCCCTCTCTCTTATTCTCTCTCTCTTGTTCCCTCTATCTGTCTTTCCCTCTCTCACTCCCTCTCTCTTGTTCCCTCTCTCTTTCCCTCTCTCTTATTCCCTCTCTCTTGTTCCCTCTCTCACTCCCTGTCTCTTGTTCTCTCTCTCTGTCTTTCCCTCTCCCACTCCCTCTCTCTTATTCCCTCTCTCTTATTCCCTCTCTCACTCCCTCTCTCTTGTTCCCTCTCTCTCTGTCTTCCCTCGCTCACTCCCTCTCTCTTGTTCTCTCTCTCTCTCTTCCCTCGCTCACTCCCTCTCTCTTGTTCTCTCTATCTGTCTTTCCCTCTCTCACTCCCTCTCTCTTGTTCTCTCTTTCTGTCTTTCCCTCTCTCACTCCCTCTCTCTTGTTCCCTCTCTCTCTCTTCCCTCGCTCACTCCCTCTCTCTTGTTCTCTCTATCTGTCTTTCCCTCTCTCACTCCCTCTCTCTTGTTCCCTCTCTCTGTCTTTCCCTCTCTCACTCCCTCTTTCTTGTTCTCTCTTTCTGTCTTTCCCTCTCTCACTCCCTCTCTCTTGTTCCCTCTCTCTGTCTTTCCCTCTCTCACTCCCTCTCTCTTATTCTCTCTCTCTTGTTCCCTCTATCTGTCTTTCCCTCTCTCACTCCCTCTCTCTTGTTCCCTCTCTCTTTCCCTCTCTCTTGTTCCCTCTATCTGTCTTTCCCTCTCTCACTCCCTCTCTCTTATTCTCTCTCTCTTGTTCCCTCTATCTGTCTTTCCCTCTCTCACTCCCTCTCTCTTGTTCCCTCTCTCTGTCTTTCCCTCTCTCACTCCCTCTCTCTTGTTCTCTCTATCTGTCTTTCCCTCTCTCACTCCCTCTCTCTTGTTCCCTCTCTCTGTCTTTCCCTCTCTCACTCCCTCTCTCTTGTTCTCTCTATCTGTCTTTCCCTCTCTCACTCCCTCTCTCTTGTTCTCTCTCTCTGTCTTTCCCTCTCTCACTCCCTCTCTCTTGTTCCCTCTCTCTGTCTTTCCCTCTCTCACTCCCTCTCTCTTGTTCTCTCTATCTGTCTTTCCCTCTCTCACTCCCTCTCTCTTGTTCTCTCTTTCTGTCTTTCCCTCTCTCACTCCCTCTCTCTTGTTCCCTCTCTCTCTCTTCCCTCGCTCACTCCCTCTCTCTTGTTCTCTCTATCTGTCTTTCCCTCTCTCACTCCCTCTCTCTTGTTCTCTCTTTCTGTCTTTCCCTCTCTCACTCCCTCTCTCTTGTTCCCTCTCTCTCTCTTCCCTCGCTCACTCCCTCTCTCTTGTTCTCTCTATCTGTCTTTCCCTCTCTCACTCCCTCTCTCTTGTTCCCTCTCTCTGTCTTTCCCTCTCTCACTCCCTCTCTCTTGTTCTCTCTTTCTGTCTTTCCCTCTCTCACTCCCTCTCTCTTGTTCCCTCTCTCTGTCTTTCCCTCTCTCACTCCCTCTCTCTTATTCTCTCTCTCTTGTTCCCTCTATCTGTCTTTCCCTCTCTCACTCCCTCTCTCTTGTTCCCTCTCTCTTTCCCTCTCTCTTGTTCCCTCTATCTGTCTTTCCCTCTCTCACTCCCTCTCTCTTATTCTCTCTCTCTTGTTCCCTCTATCTGTCTTTCCCTCTCTCACTCCCTCTCTCTTGTTCCCTCTCTCTTTCCCTCTCTCTTGTTCCCTCTATCTGTCTTTCCCTCGCTCACTCCCTCTCTCTTGTTCTCTCTATCTGTCTTTCCCTCTCTCACTCCCTCTCTCTTGTTCCCTCTCTCTGTCTTTCCCTCTCTCACTCCCTCTCTCTTGTTCCCTCTCTCTGTCTTTCCCTCTCTCACTCTCTCTCTCTTGTTCCCTCTCTCTGTCTTTCCCTCTTTCACTCCCTCTCTCTTGTTCCCTCTCTCTTGTTCCCTCTCTCACTCTCTCTCTCTTGTTCCCTCTCTCACTCTCCCTCTCTCACTCCCTCTCTCTTGTTCCCTCTCTCTTGTTCCATCTCTCACTCTCTCTCTCGTTTACCCCCTCCCCATCTATTAGCCGTCGTATTTCCTTCTTTCTGACCCCCCCTCTCATTCGTCTCTGTTCTAGCCCCTCCTGTTTATGGTTTTACACTGTGAGATTGTCACAGGGGCCTAATTAATGGATGGGGTTAGTGCTAGGTACTGTGATGTGTGACAGCTTACACACACACAGACACACACCATGCTAAGCAGGAACACACTGCAGGGGGAAACAGGAAATGGGCCAGTAGATAAGCCAATCAGAAGGCTTGAAGTGCTGTGAATGCCACAGTGTAGGGTTTATGAGTTATTTAATGAGGTTAGGGATTTCTCTGTTAAAGCCTTGAGTTATTTAATGAGGCTAGGGATTTCTCTGTTATAGCCTTGAGTTTTCTAACTTTCTGTTCCGTCCCAACCTCAACTCGTTTCTCCTTCTCCCACTCATCCCTTCTTTTATCTAACTCTCATATTCTCTTTCCCTCCCTCTCTCCATCTACAAGGTCATTTTAGGTGAGGGATGTTTTTGGTGTATTTTGGCCATGTCTCTCTCTTTCTCTTTCTCTTTCTCCCTATCTTGCTCTCCAAACACCTGTCACTCAGGAGAGGAACTCTGGTAGAATTGAAATATGTCCTTCCGAAAAGGAAAGGGAGATACATAAAGAGGGAGAGAGAGAGATAGAGAGAGAATGAGTGCAGGCCCAAGAGGGATGGGTGGAGAGTTTTTTTTTTTGCTGTCAGAAGAAGTAGGTAGAGGCAGAGACAGAGAGAGGGAGGGTAGAGGGAGGGAGCGAGGAGAGAGAGAGAGGGTGAGAGATAGAGAGAGTGAGGGAAGGATGGAGGCGGAGAGCAGAAGTGAGGAAGAGAGAGAGATACAGAAGAGGGGAGAGAGAGGGGAACACAGTTCGAGAAGGGGAAAGATGGAGACAGAGGAGAGATAAAAGGATAGAGAGACAGAGAGAGAGAGATGGAGACAGAGACAGCGAGAGAAACAGCGAGAGAGACAGCGAGAGAGGGAGAGAGAGAAAGAGAGAGAGACAGCGAGAGAGGGAGAGACAGACAGAGAGAGAGGGAGAGACAGACAGAGGGAGAGAGAGACACAGAGACAGAGAAAGAGAGACAGCGAGATAGACAGCGAGAGAGGGAGAGACAGACAGAGAGAGACAGAGAGACAGACAGAGAGAGAGACAGCGAGAGAGACAGCGAGAGAGGGAGAGACAGAGAAAGAGAGAGAGACAGCGAGAGAGGGAGAGACAGACAGAGGGAGAGAGAGACACAGAGACAGAGAGAGAGAGACAGCGAGAGAGACAGCGAGAGAGGGAGAGATAGACAGAGAGAAAGAGACACAGAGACAGCGAGAGAGACAGTGAGAGAGGGAGAGACAGACGGAGAGAGACAGATAGAGAGAGAGACAGCGAGAGAGGGAGAGACAGACAAAGAGAGACAGAGAGACAGACGGAGAGAGACAGACAGAGAGAGAGACAGTTAGAGAGGAGAGAGAATGACAGTGTGTTCTCTTTCTCTCCAGAGTACTATAGTGCTTTAACAGTCCTGCCCTTCAGCACAGACTGATCTACAGACATAATGGAGCCCCAAGGCCTTTGATACACACACACTCTCTCACACACACACACACACACACACACACACACACACACACACACACACACACACACACACACACACACACACACACACACACACACACACACACACACACACACACACACACACACACACACACACACACACACACACACACACTCACACACACACACACAGTCAGCTGTATGTGATAAAGGTTGTATTGTCGCTGTGTCCCTGTGTGTAGTATCATGTTTACCGCTTCAGTGCTTCTCCACGGAGCCCGCTGACCTTTCACCCCTCGACATGCTGCTGAGCCGAGACAAGCGTCAGTGAGGTCACACACTCACAGCTCAGTGTTTATACACAGGAGGTTGAGGGTCAGAGGCTAGGGAAGCTGGAGTGTGGAGGTGGAGAGTAGTTAAGGGGGTAGAGTAGAAGAGTGCTGCAGGGGGGATAAGTGACAGGGTGCAGGGGACAGTGGGCTGGGGACAGGGTGCAGGGGACAGTGGGCTGGGGACAGGGGCTGGGGACAGTGGGCTGGGGACAGGGTGCAGGGGACAGGGGCTGGGGACAGTGGGCTGGGGACAGGGTGCAGGGGACAGGGTGCAGGGGACAGGGTGCAGGGGAGAGTGGGCTGGGGACAGGGTGCAGGGGACAGGGTGCAGGGGACAGTGGGCTGGGGACAGTGGGCTGGGGACAGGGTGCAGGGGACAGGGGCTGGGGACAGTGGGCTGGGGACAGTGGGCTGGGGACAGGGTGCAGGGGACAGGGGCTGGGGACAGTGGGCTGGGGACAGTGGGCTGGGGACAGGGTGCAGGGGACAGGGGCTGGGGACAGTGGGCTGGGGACAGGGTGCAGGGGACAGGGTGCAGGGGACAGTGAGCTGGGGACAGGGTGCAGGGGACAGTGGGCTGCGGACAGGGTGCAGGGGACAGTGAGCTGGGGACAGGGTGCAGGGGACAGGGTGCAGGGGACAGGGGCTGGGGACAGTGGGCTGGGGACAGTGGGCTGGGGACAGCGTGCAGGGGACAGTGGGCTGGGGACAGAGGGCTGGGGACAGGGTGCAGGGGACAGGGTGCAGGGAATAGGGGACATGTTGCAGGGGACAGGGGACAATAGGGATTTTTGGGGCAGTATGGTTTATAGATATGATAAGGGACAGTAGGGGGTTTGGGGCAGTATGGTTTATAGATATGATATGGGACAGTATGGGGTTTGGGGCAGTATGGTTTATAGATATGACAGGGGACAGTATGGGGTTTGGGGCAGTATGGTTTATAAATATGATAGGGGACAGTAGGGGGTTTTGGGCAGTATGGTTTACAGATATGATAAGGGACAGTAGGGGGTTTTGGGCAGTATGGTTTATAAATATGATAGGGGACAGTAGGGGGTTTTGGGCAGTATGGTTTATAGATATGATAGAGGACAGTAGGGGGTTTTGGGCAGTATGGTTTATAAATATGATAGGGGACAGTAGGGGGTTTGGGGCAGTATGGTTTATAGATATGATAAGGGACAGTACGGGGTTTTGGGTAGTATGGTTTATAAATATGACAGGGGACAGTAGGGGGTTTGGGGCAGTATGGTTTATAAATATGATAGGGGACAGTAGGGGGTTTGGGGCAGTATGGTTTATAGATATGACAGGGGACAGTAGGGGGTTTGGGGCAGTATGGTTTATAGATATGATAGGGGACAGTAGGGGGTTTGGGGCAGTATGGTTTATAGATATGATAAGGGACAGTAGGGGGTTTTGGGCAGTATGGTTTATAGATATGATAGGGGACAGTAGGGGGTTTGGGGCAGTATGGTTTATAGATATGATAAGGGACAGTAGGGGGTTTTGGGCAGTATGGTTTATAAATATGATAGGGGACAGTAGGGGGTTTGGGGCAGTATGGTTTATAGATATGATAGGGGACAGTAGGGGGTTTGGGACAGTATGGTTTATAGATATGATAAGGGACAGTAGGGGGTTTGGGGCAGTATGGTTTATAGATATGATAGAGGACAGTAGGGGGTTTTGGGCAGTATGGTTTATAGATATGATAGGGGACAGTAGTGGGTTTGGGGCAGTATGGTTTACAGATATGATAGGGGACAGTAGGGGTTTGGGGCAGTATGGTTTATAGATATGATAGAGGACAGTAGGGGGTTTTGGGCAGTATGGTTTATAGATATGATAGGGGACAGTAGGGGGTTTGGGGCAGTATGGTTTATAGATATGATAGGGGACAGTAGGGGGTTTTGGGGCAGTATGGTTTATAGATATGACAGGGGACAGTAGGGGGTTTTGGGCAGTATGGTTTATAAATATGACAGGGGACAGTAGGGGGTTTTGGGGCAGTATGGTTTATAGATATGACAGGGGACAGTAGGGGGTTTTGGGCAGTATGGTTTATAAATATGACAGGGGACAGTAGGGGGTTTTGGGGCAGTATGGTTTATAGATATGATAGAGGACAGTAGGGGGTTTTGGGCGGTATGGTTTATAAATATGATAAGGGACAGTAGGGGGTTTGGGGCAGTATGGTTTATAGATATGACAGGGGACAGTAGGGGGTTTGGGACAGTATGGTTTATAGATATGACAGGGACAGTAGGGGGTTTTGGGCAGTATGGTTTATAAATATGATAGGGGACAGTAGGGGGTTTTGGGCAGTATGGTTTATAAATATGATATGGGACAGTAGGGGGTTTGGGGCAGTATGGTTTATAGATATGATAAGGGACAGTAAGGGGTTTGGGGCAGTATGGTTTATAGATATGATAGAGGACAGTAGGGGGTTTTGGGCAGTATGGTTTATAGATATGATAGAGGACAGTAGGGGGTTTGGGGCAGTATGGTTTATAGATATGACAGGGGACAGTAGGGGGTTTGGGGCAGTATGGTTTATAGATATGACAGGGGACAGTAGGGGGTTTGGGGCAGTATGGTTTATAGATATGACAGGGGACAGTAGGGGGTTTGGGGCAGTATGGTTTATAAATATGATAGGGGACAGTAGGGGGTTTTGGGCAGTATGGTTTATAAATATGATAGGGGACAGTAGGGGGTTTGGGGCAGTATGGTTTATAGATATGATATGGGACAGTAGGGGTTTGGGGCAGTATGGTTTATAGATATGACAGGGGACAGTAGGGGGTTTTGGGCAGTATGGTTTATAGATATGATAGGGGACAGTAGGGGGTTTGGGGCAGTATGGTTTACAGATATGACAGGGGACAGTAGGGGGTTTGGGGCAGTATGGTTTATAGATATGATAGAGGACAGTAGGGGGTTTTGGGCAGTATGGTTTATAGATATGATAGGGGACAGTAGGGGGTTTGGGGCAGTATGGTTTACAGATATGATAGGGGACAGTAGGGGTTTGGGGCAGTATGGTTTATAGATATGATAGGGGACAGTAGGGGTTTTGGGCAGTATGGTTTATAGATATGACAGGGGACAGTAGGGGGTTTGGGGCAGTATGGTTTATAAATATGATAGAGGACAGTAGGGGTTTTGGGCAGTATGGTTTATAGATATGACAGGGGACAGTAGGGGGTTTGGGGCAGTATGGTTTATAAATATGATAGAGGACAGTAGGGGGTTTGGGACAGTATGGTTTATAGATATGACAGGGGACAGTAGGGGGTTTTGGGCAGTATGGTTTATAGATATGATAGAGGACAGTAGGGGGTTTTGGGCAGTATGGTTTATAGATATGACAGGGGACAGTAGGGGGTTTGGGGCAGTATGGTTTACAGATATGACAGGGGACAGTAGGGGGTTTGGGGCAGTATGGTTTATAGATATGATAGAGGACACTAGGGGGTTTTGGGCAGTATGGTTTATAGATATGATAGGGGACAGTAGGGGGTTTTGGGCAGTATGGTTTATAGATATGACAGGGGACAGTAGGGGGTTTGGGGCAGTATGGTTTATAGATATGATAGGGGACAGTAGGGGGTTTGGGGCAGTATGGTTTATAGATATGATAGGGGACAGTAGGGGGTTTTGGGGCAGTATGGTTTATAGATATGACAGGGGACAGTATGGGGTTTTGGGCAGTATGGTTTATAAATATGACAGGGGACAGTAGGGGGTTTTGGGGCAGTACGGTTTATAGATATGACAGGGGACAGTAGGGGGTTTTGGGGCAGTATGGTTTATAGATATGACAGGGGACAGTAGGGGTTTTGGGGCAGTATGGTTTATAGATATGACAGGGGACAGTAGGGGGTTTTGGGGCAGTATGGTTTATAAATATGACAGGGGACAGTAGGGGGTTTTGGGCAGTATGGTTTATAGATATGACAGGGGACAGTAGGGGGTTTGGGGCAGTATGGTTTATAGATATGACAGGGGACAGTAGGGGGTTTTGGGGCAGTATGGTTTATAAATATGACAGGGGACAGTAGGGGGTTTTGGGCAGTATGGTTTATAGATATGACAGGGGACAGTAGGGGGTTTGGGGCAGTATGGTTTATAGATATGACAGGGGACAGTAGGGGGTTTGGGACAGTATGGTTTATAGATATGACAGGGGACAGTAGGGGGTTTTGGGCAGTATGGTTTACAGATATGATATGGGACTGTAGGGGGTTTGGGGCAGTATGGTTTATAGATATGATAAGGGATAGTAGGGGGTTTTGGGCAGTATGGTTTATAGATATGATATGGGACTGTAGGGGGTTTGGGGCAGTATGGTTTATAGATATGACAGGGGACAGTAGGGGGTTTGGGGCAGTATGGTTTATAGATATGATAGGGGACAGTGGGGGTTTGGGGCAGTATGGTTTATAGATATGATAGGGGACTGTAGGGGGTTTGGGGCAGTATGGTTTATAGATATGACAGGGGACAGTAGGGGGTTTTGGGCAGTATGGTTTATAGATATGATATGGAACTTTAGGGGGTTTGGGGCAGTATGGTTTATAGATATGACAGGGGACAGTAGGGGGTTTGGGGCAGTATGGTTTATAGATATGATAGGGGACAGTGGGGGTTTGGGGCAGTATGGTTTATAGATATGATAGGGGACTGTAGGGGGTTTGGGGCAGTATGGTTTATAGATATGACAGGGGACAGTAGGGGGTTTTGGGCAGTATGGTTTATAGATATGATAGAGGACAGTAGGGGGTTTGGGGCAGTATGGTTTATAGATATGATAGGGGACAGTAGGGGGTTTTGGGCAGTATGGTTTATAGATATGATAAGGGACTGTAGGGGGTTTGGGGCAGTATGGTTTACAGATATGACAGGGGACAGTAGGGGGTTTTGGGCAGTATGGTTTATAGATATGATAGGGGACAGTAGGGGGTTTGGGGCAGTATGGTTTATAGATATGATAAGGGACTGTAGGGGGTTTGGGGCAGTATGGTTTATAGATATGACAGGGGACAGTAGGGGGTTTTGGGCAGTATGGTTTATAGATATGACAGGGGACAGTAGGGGGTTATGGGCAGTATGGTTTATAGATATGATAGAGGAAAGTAGGGGGTTTTGGGCAGTATGGTTTATAGATATGATAGAGGACAGTAGGGGGTTTGGGACAGTATGGTTTATAGATATGACAGGGGACAGTAGGGGGTTTTGGGCAGTATGGTTTATAGATATGATAGAGGACAGTAGGGGGTTTGGGACAGTATGGTTTATAGATATGACAGGGGACAGTAGGGGGTTTTGGGCAGTATGGTTTATAGATATGATAGAGGACAGTAGGGGGTTTTGGGCAGTATGGTTTATAGATATGACAGGGGACAGTAGGGGGTTTGGGGCAGTATGGTTTACAGATATGACAGGGGACAGTAGGGGGTTTGGGGCAGTATGGTTTATAGATATGATAGAGGACAGTAGGGGGTTTTGGGCAGTATGGTTTATAGATATGATAGAGGACAGTAGGGGGTTTTGGGCAGTATGGTTTATAGATATGACAGGGGACAGTAGGGGGTTTGGGGCAGTATGGTGTATAGATATGATAGGGGACAGTAGGGGGTTTGGGGCAGTATGGTTTATAGATATGATAGGGGACAGTAGGGGGTTTTGGGGCAGTATGGTTTATAGATATGACAGGGGACAGTAGGGGGTTTTGGGCAGTATGGTTTATAGATATGACAGGGGACAGTAGGGGGTTTTGGGGCAGTACGGTTTATAGATATGACAGGGGACAGTAGGGGGTTTTGGGGCAGTATGGTTTATAGATATGACAGGGGACAGTAGGGGTTTTGGGGCAGTATGGTTTATAGATATGACAGGGGACAGTAGGGGGTTTTGGGGCAGTATGGTTTATAAATATGACAGGGGACAGTAGGGGGTTTTGGGCAGTATGGTTTATAGATATGACAGGGGACAGTAGGGGGTTTGGGGCAGTATGGTTTATAGATATGACAGGGGACAGTAGGGGGTTTTGGGGCAGTATGGTTTATAGATATGATAGAGGACAGTAGGGGGTTTGGGGCAGTATGGTTTATAGATATGACAGGGGACAGTAGGGGGTTTGGGACAGTATGGTTTATAGATATGACAGGGGACAGTAGGGGGTTTTGGGCAGTATGGTTTACAGATATGATATGGGACTGTAGGGGGTTTGGGGCAGTATGGTTTATAGATATGATAAGGGATAGTAGGGGGTTTTGGGCAGTATGGTTTATAGATATGATATGGGACTGTAGGGGGTTTGGGGCAGTATGGTTTATAGATATGACAGGGGACAGTAGGGGGTTTGGGGCAGTATGGTTTATAGATATGATAGGGGACAGTGGGGGTTTGGGGCAGTATGGTTTATAGATATGATAGGGGACTGTAGGGGGTTTGGGGCAGTATGGTTTATAGATATGACAGGGGACAGTAGGGGGTTTTGGGCAGTATGGTTTATAGATATGATAGAGGACAGTAGGGGGTTTGGGGCAGTATGGTTTATAGATATGATAGGGGACAGTAGGGGGTTTTGGGCAGTATGGTTTATAGATATGATAAGGGACTGTAGGGGGTTTGGGGCAGTATGGTTTACAGATATGACAGGGGACAGTAGGGGGTTTTGGGCAGTATGGTTTATAGATATGATAGGGGACAGTAGGGGGTTTGGGGCAGTATGGTTTATAGATATGATAAGGGACTGTAGTGGGTTTGGGGCAGTATGGTTTATAGATATGACAGGGGACAGTAGGGGGTTTTGGGCAGTATGGTTTATAGATATGACAGGGGACAGTAGGGGGTTTTGGGCAGTATGGTTTATAGATATGATAGAGGACAGTAGGGGGTTTTGGGCAGTATGGTTTATAGATATGATAGAGGACAGTAGGGGGTTTGGGACAGTATGGTTTATAGATATGACAGGGGACAGTAGGGGGTTTTGGGCAGTATGGTTTATAAATATGATAGGGGACAGTAGGGGGTCTGGGGCAGTATGGTTTATAGATATGATAGAGGACAGTAGGGGGTTTTGGGGAGTATGGTTTATAGATATGACAGGGGACAGTAGGGGGTTTTGGGCAGTATGGTTTATAGATATGATAGAGGACAGTAGGGGGTTTTGGGCAGTATGGTTTATAGATATGATAAGGGACAGTAGGGGGTTTGGGGCAGTATGGTTTATAGATATGATAGGGGACAGTAGGGGGTTTGGGGCAGTATGGTTTATAAATATGATAGGGGACAGTAGGGGGTTTGGGGCAGTATGGTTTATAGATATGACAGGGGACAGTAGGGGGTTTGGAGCAGTATGGTTTATAGATATGATAGGGGACAGTAGGGGGTTTGGGACAGTATGGTTTATAGATATGACAGGGGACAGTTGTGGGTTTGGGGCAGTATGGTTTATAGATATGACAGGGGACAGTAGGGGGTTTTGGGCAGTATGGTTTATAGATATGATAGGGGACTGTAGGGGGTTTGGGGCAGTATGGTTTATAGATATGACAGGGGACAGTAGGGGGTTTTGGGCAGTATGGTTTATAGATATGATAGAGGACAGTAGGGGGTTTGGGGCAGTATGGTTTATAGATATGATAGGGGACAGTAGGGGGTTTTGGGCAGTATGGTTTATAGATATGATAAGGGACTGTAGGGGGTTTGGGGCAGTATGGTTTACAGATATGACAGGGGACAGTAGGGGGTTTTGGGCAGTATGGTTTATAGATATGATAGGGGACAGTAGGGGGTTTGGGGCAGTATGGTTTATAGATATGATAAGGGACTGTAGTGGGTTTGGGGCAGTATGGTTTATAGATATGACAGGGGACAGTAGGGGGTTTTGGGCAGTATGGTTTATAGATATGACAGGGGACAGTAGGGGGTTTTGGGCAGTATGGTTTATAGATATGATAGAGGACAGTAGGGGGTTTTGGGCAGTATGGTTTATAGATATGATAGAGGACAGTAGGGGGTTTGGGACAGTATGGTTTATAGATATGACAGGGGACAGTAGGGGGTTTTGGGCAGTATGGTTTATAAATATGATAGGGGACAGTAGGGGGTCTGGGGCAGTATGGTTTATAGATATGATAGAGGACAGTAGGGGGTTTTGGGGAGTATGGTTTATAGATATGACAGGGGACAGTAGGGGGTTTTGGGCAGTATGGTTTATAGATATGATAGAGGACAGTAGGGGGTTTTGGGCAGTATGGTTTATAGATATGATAAGGGACAGTAGGGGGTTTGGGGCAGTATGGTTTATAGATATGATAGGGGACAGTAGGGGGTTTGGGGCAGTATGGTTTATAAATATGATAGGGGACAGTAGGGGGTTTGGGGCAGTATGGTTTATAGATATGACAGGGGACAGTAGGGGGTTTGGAGCAGTATGGTTTATAGATATGATAGGGGACAGTAGGGGGTTTGGGACAGTATGGTTTATAGATATGACAGGGGACAGTTGTGGGTTTGGGGCAGTATGGTTTATAGATATGACAGGGGACAGTAGGGGGTTTTGGGCAGTATGGTTTATAGATATGATAGAGGACAGTAGGGGGTTTTGGGCAGTATGGTTTATAGATATGATAGGGGACAGTAGGGGGTTTGGGGCAGTATGGTTTATAGATATGATAGAGGACAGTAGGGGGTTTTGGGCAGTATGGTTTATAGATATGATAGAGGACAGTAGGGGGTTTTGGGCAGTATGGTTTATAGATATGATAAGGGACAGTAGGGGGTTTGGGGCAGTATGGTTTATAAATATGATAGGGGACAGTAGGGGGTTTTGGTCAGTATGGTTTATAGATATGATAAGGGACAGT
>NC_092114.1:8106697-8129197 GCF_045679555.1 Salvelinus alpinus
AGGGGGTTTGGGGCAGTATGGTTTATAGATATGATAAGGGACTGTAGTGGGTTTGGGGCAGTATGGTTTATAGATATGACAGGGGACAGTAGGGGGTTTTGGGCAGTATGGTTTATAGATATGACAGGGGACAGTAGGGGGTTTTGGGCAGTATGGTTTATAGATATGATAGAGGACAGTAGGGGGTTTTGGGCAGTATGGTTTATAGATATGATAGAGGACAGTAGGGGGTTTGGGACAGTATGGTTTATAGATATGACAGGGGACAGTAGGGGGTTTTGGGCAGTATGGTTTATAAATATGATATGGGACAGTAGGGGGTTTGGGGCAGTATGGTTTATAGATATGACAGGGGACAGTAGGGGGTTTGGGGCAGTATGGTTTATAGATATGACAGGGGACAGTAGGGGGTTTGGGGCAGTATGGTTTAGAGATAGGCAGTAGGGGGCAGTATGGTATTTGGGGCAGTATGGATTTATAGATATGACAGGGGACAGTAGGGGGTTTGGGGCAGTATGGTTTATAGATATGATAGGGGACAGTAGGGGGTTTGGGACAGTATGGTTTATAGATATGACAGGGGACAGTGGGGTTTGGGGCAGTATGGTTTATAGATATGACAGGGGACAGTAGGGGGTTTGTGGGCAGTATGGTTTATAGATATGATAGGGGACAGTAGGGGGTTTGGGGCAGTATGGTTTATAGATATGATAGAGGACAGTAGGGGGTTTTGGGCAGTATGGTTTATAGATATGATAGGGGACAGTAGGGGGTTTGGGGCAGTATGGTTTATAGATATGATAGAGGACAGTAGGGGGTTTGGGGCAGTATGGTTTATAAATATGATAGGGGACAGTAGGGGGTTTGGGGCAGTATGGTTTATAGATATGATATGGGACAGTAGGGGGTTTGGGGCAGTATGGTTTATAAATATGATAGGGGACAGTAGGGGGTTTGGGGCAGTATGGTTTATAGATATGATAGGGGACAGTAGGGGGTTTTGGGCAGTATGGTTTATAGATATGACAGGGGACAGTAGGGGGTTTGGGGCAGTATGGTTTATAGATATGACAGGGGACAGTAGGGGGTTTTGGGCAGTATGGTTTATAGATATGATAGAGGACAGTAGGGGGTTTTGGGCAGTATGGTTTATAGATATGATAGAGGACAGTAGGGGGTTTGGGACAGTATGGTTTATAGATATGACAGGGGACAGTAGGGGGTTTGGGGCAGTATGGTTTATAGATATGATAGGGGACAGTAGGGGGTCTGGGGCAGTATGGTTTATAGATATGATAGAGGACAGTAGGGGGTTTTGGGGCAGTATGGTTTATAGATATGACAGGGGACAGTAGGGGGTTTTGGGCAGTATGGTTTATAGATATGATAGAGGACAGTAGGGGGTTTTGGGCAGTATGGTTTATAGATATGATAAGGGACAGTAGGGGGTTTGGGGCAGTATGGTTTATAGATATGATAGGGGACAGTAGGGGGTTTGGGGCAGTATGGTTTATAAATATGATAGGGGACAGTAGGGGGTTTGGGGCAGTATGGTTTATAGATATGACAGGGGACAGTAGGGGGTTTGGAGCAGTATGGTTTATAGATATGATAGGGGACAGTAGGGGGTTTGGGACAGTATGGTTTATAGATATGACAGGGGACAGTTGTGGGTTTGGGGCAGTATGGTTTATAGATATGACAGGGGACAGTAGGGGGTTTTGGGCAGTATGGTTTATAGATATGATAGAGGACAGTAGGGGGTTTTGGGCAGTATGGTTTATAGATATGATAGGGGACAGTAGGGGGTTTGGGGCAGTATGGTTTATAGATATGATAGAGGACAGTAGGGGGTTTTGGGCAGTATGGTTTATAGATATGATAGAGGACAGTAGGGGGTTTTGGGCAGTATGGTTTATAGATATGATAAGGGACAGTAGGGGGTTTGGGGCAGTATGGTTTATAAATATGATAGGGGACAGTAGGGGGTTTTGGTCAGTATGGTTTATAGATATGATAAGGGACAGTAGGGGGTTTGGGGCAGTATGGTTTATAAATATGATAGGGGACCGTAGGAGGTTTTGGGCAGTATGGTTTATAGATATGATAGGGGACAGTAGGGGGTTTTGGGCAGTATGGTTTATAGATATGACAGGGGACAGTAGGGGGTTTTGGGCAGTATGGTTTATAGATATGACAGGGGACAGTAGGGGGTTTTGGGCAGTATGGTTTATAAATATGATAGGGGACAGTAGGGGGTTTTGGGCAGTATGGTTTATAGATATGACAGGGGACAGTAGGGGGTTTGGGGCAGTATCGTTTATAAATATGATAGGGGACAGTAGGGGGTTTGGGGCAGTATGGTTTATAGATATGATAGGGGACAGTAGGGGGTTTTGGGCAATATGGTTTGCAGACATGAAAGTTGAGAGAATGCCAAGGGTGTGCAAAGCTGTCATCAAGGTGGATACTTTGAAGAATCTCAAAAATAAAATATATTTTGATTGTTTAACACTTTTTTGGTTACTACATGATTCCATATGTGTTATTTCAAAGTATTGATGTCTTCACTATTATTCTACAATGTAGAAAATAGTAAAACATTTAGAAAATCCCTTGAATGAGTAGTTATGTCCAAACTTTTGACTGGTACTGTATGTAGGTGCGGACCACACGGAGACAACACATCGTGTTTCAAAAATCATCAAAAACAATTATTTTAACCTAAAACGTTTGATTAAGACATTTTTCCGAAAGGTTGCTGGATCGAATCCCCTGGCTGACAAGGTAAACATCTATTGTTCTGCCCCTGAACAAGGAAGTTACCCCACTGTTCCTCGGTAGGCCGTCATTGTAAATAAGAATTTGTTCTTAACTGACTTGCCTAGGTAAATAAAGGTTACATAAGTCAATTATAGTAACATATTATGAGGAATGGAAATGAGAGGGCTAATTACACAGTGTTGGGAAGGGATCACAGCAGTGATTGAATGAGGGTGTGAGGCATGGTTTGAGGTGGTCAGAGGCTTCAGTGCAGGACAGGGGTTGAGGTGTTCAGGGGCTTGACTTCAGTACAGGACAGGGGTTGAGGTGGTCAGATGCTTGACTTCAGTGCAGGACAGGGGTTGAGGTGTTCAGAGGCTTGACTTCAGTGCAGGACAGGGGTTAAGGTGTTCAGAGGCTTGACTTCAGTACAGGACAGGGGTTGAGGTGGTCAGAGGCTTGACTTCAGTGCAGGACAGGGGTTGAGGTGGTCAGAGGCTTGACTTCAGTACAGGACAGGGGTTGAGGTGTTCAGAGGCTTGACTTCAGTGCAGGACAGGGGTTGAGGTGGTCAGAGGCTTGACTTCAGTGCAGGACAGGGGTTGAGGTGGTCAGAGGCTTGACTTCAGTGCAGGACAAGGGTTTAGGTGTTCAGAGCAGGACAGGGGTTGAGGTGTTCAGGACAGGCTCATCATGGATGGATGGTGTTGGTGAAGAGCACACCTCCTCCTCTGAGGGCAGGACAGGATCTGACTGGAAGGACAAAAAAACACAACACATTTAGACAAAAGAGCTAAGAATGATTTAGTCCAAGCAAGGAGTGAACTCACATTGATGTGTAATAATGTGATTGTGTTAGTGTGTGATTGACTCTACATACAGTAATGAGAGAACATTGATAGGGGTACTCACAGTGCTTGGAGAGGGAACATTCAGTGTGCCAGTGGATGAGTGGGCACATGAGACGGGGCTTCAGTTCATGTCAGGAGAAAGTTGACACTGGAGGTGGAGTGGAGTGGTCATCTCCTCTTAATCAGGGAACAAGAAGGAACTGAGCTCTAAATACAAATACTGTAGCAGATCCATTCCAGTACAGCAGCGCCATCGTATTTTTGGTCAAGAAGTTTCATGAAGTTAAAATCAGACATCTCAGAATTCACAAAGTCAAACACAGACAGAGTAGCCCAAGAAACATTACTGAATAAAGCCTTCATCATCCACATACCTGACGATAACTAACACTTGCAAGTGACAACTGACGTCTGGGCTTTTATCCTGCGAAGGAATGTGCTGTTTCAACCTTTGGGTGATGCGATGGAAGCTGAATGATTTCGACATCCCAGAGAAGACAGTAGAAACTTATGCTCAGCAAGTCAATCAATGTGTAATTGCCTCAGAAAGCTCCTTGTAGTTGTCCTTGTTAGGCGAACTTTTCTTTCTCATCATTCCTCCTTGCTTCATCCCGCAACGAGACATTTTTTACAATGGCCAACTCTTACATGGCCAAAAATCCCTGTTTCTTCTTAATAACTTCTCATTGTCCTGTGCAGTTTGAATACGCAGACCTTCGTCCATTACGTGATCGAAGCAGCTTTTCCCAAAAAAGTTTGAATCTAATTTGGGCAATGAAAGGGGTTCTTCAACAAAAAATCTATTTTGTATTGAAATCGATGTAGCCAGAGGCGGATGTTGGGAATACTCTATACCTTCGTTGCACAGTGTGTTTTAATCAGTTATTTGGTGACGTGAATATGTTTAGTATAGTTTTATCTAAAAAAGATAACTTTTTAAATCTTACATTTTTTTTTAAATCTGAAATTCACTGAGAGGATGGTCCTCCCCATCCTCCTCTGAGGAACCTCCACTGCAGTTCAATATACCTTCAGTGTCAGCTCTAAAAACAGAGGGAGGAAATGAAGAGAGAGAGGAAATAATGAAACACTTCAAAGAGAAAGCTAGTGATAGAGAGAGAAAGAGAGAGATGCAAAGAAATGGAGAGAGAGAGAGAGAGAGAGAGAGAGAAAGAAAGAGAGAGAGAGAGAGAGAGAGAGAGAGAGAGAGAGAGAGAGAGAGAGAGAGAGAGAGAGAGAGAGAGAGAGAGAGAGAGAGAGAGAGAGAGAGAGAGAGAGAGAGAGAGAGAGAGAGAGAGAGAGAGAGAGAGAGAGAGAGAGAGAGAAGAGGGGTTGTAGGAGAAAATAGATGTTTAGGGGTGGGGTTGACAAGCAGAGTGGTGAACCAATGGTGGAGAATGTACACACACACTTACACACACACACACACACCAACCACAGGGAGCCGGGGAGGAGATAAGGTCTAAATTAATAATGTTGAATCATTATCAATATTATTAACAAACCATATTTTGGTTGTTAGTCTTTTCCAATAAACACCAGCAGCTAAGTGAAGCCTAAATCACCATTCTAGATATGTGTTTTTCAGAATGAATGAAACCAAATGATAACACACATATTTAATTACTCAACCAAATTATCAAACCAATTTAGCTGGCAATCTTTATATACCAATTTTCTCAAACATGGAGTTCAACATATTTGAGAAAATGTATGAAAACACTTATTTTAGCAGTTTCATGTGATGTTGTTTCAAGTAAAAAGTGTAACACATGTTTTACAAGGACAGGTTTTCACTTTAAAATACTTCCATGTTATCACATTGAGTATTCATATATTCCTGTAATATGCACAGGCAGGCTGGCATGCCTGTACTAAAATATCCCAATTGGCCTGAGGACCCCTGGATGTTCAATGTGACTGTGTAAATCACTGTCTATACACACAACGGAACTAGGCTCCATTCACTGGGATGTATACTACACACAAACACACAGACACACGGACGCACACATAAACACTCAGACACACTGACACACACACACACAGACACACTGACGCACACACACAGACACACTGACGCACACACACAGACACACTGACGCACACACACAGACACACGGACGCACACAGACACACTGACACACACACACAGACACACGGACGCACACACAAACACTCAGACACACTGACGCACACACAGACACACGGACGCACACACAGACACACGGACACACACACAGACACACTGGCGCACACACAGACACAGTGGTGCACACACAGACACACGGACGCACACACAAACACTCAGACACGCTGACACACACACAGACACACATACGCACACACAGACACACGGACGCACACACAGACACACGGACGCACACACAGACAAATGGATGCATACCCAGAGAAACAGACGCACACACAGACAAATAGACCCACACACAGACACACTAACGCACACACAGACACACTGACACATACCGAGACAAACGGAAGCACACACAAACCCACGAACACACACACAAACACACAGACGCACACACAGAGACACACACAGAAACACGGACGCACACACAGACACACACACAGACGCACACACAGACACACGGACGCACACACAGACATACGGACGCACACACAAACACACGGACGCACGCACAAACACATGGACGCACACACAAACACACAGACACACACACAGATACACAGACACACACACAGACACACAGACGCACACACGGACGCACACACAGGCACACGGATTCACACACAGACACACGGACGCACACACAGACACAGGTGATTACTTTACTTATGTTAGTGGGACAAAAGCTCCAGGGTAACAAATGACTTAACTATGCTCTCTTACCCATTACACACCTACACACACACACACAGCTGGAATTCAGCTTTTTTCCTCATTGAAATTGAAATCCATTTGAAGCATGTTTCATTATGATCAGTGTCATGCAGGGCTATGCAGGCAGTGGGGTGTGTGTGTGTGTACGTGTATGTGTACGTGTATGTGTGTGTGTGTGTGTGTGTGTGTGTGTGTGTGTGTGTGTGTGTGTGTGTGTGTGTGTGTGTGTGTGTGTGTGTGTGTGTGTGTGTGTGTGTGTGTGTGTGTGTGTGTGTGGGTGGGTGGGTGGGTGGGTGGGTGGGTGGGTGGGTGGGTGGGTGGGTGGGTGGGTGGGTGGGTGGGTGGGTGTGTGTGTGTGTGTGTGTGTGTGTGTGTGTGTGTGTGTGTGTGTGTGTGTGTGTGTGTTTGCTGCAACAACACACTGCCTCTAAAATCTCTCTCTCTCTTTCTTTCTCTCTCTCTCTCGCTATATATATCCCCGTCTCTCACTTTCTCTTTCTCTACTCTCTCTTTCTCTTTCTCTTTCTCTTTCTCTTTCTCTTTCTCTTTCTCTTTCTTTCTTTCTCTCTCTCTCTCTCTCTCTCTCTCTCTCTCTCTCTCTCTCTCTCTCTCTCTCTCTCTCTCTCTCTCTCTCTCTCTATCTCCTTCTCTTCTCTCTCTCTCTTGCTCACTCTCCATCTCCTGTTTGAATAGAGTAAATAAAGTGGTGTAATCTTGTCTTTTTGCAGGATTGTGTCTGTGTGTCTCACATCACTCAGAAAGAGAGAAGAGCACATCAGATGTGTGTTGTTGTGTGTTCTCCCAGGCCCACTGGATACTATCCACATCATTTATAACTCTTTTAAAACATGGAAGACAAACACGGATACTACGGATACAACTTCCTCCACTCTCGCGCATTATCAGAATTCTTGTGCTTGCCATTGGGAAATCCTGCATTTGCATGTTTCTGCAGATACATCCTAATAAATACACCATATTACTGGCCTGCTAATGTGCCTGGACCTTCTAGGTTAAACTGCTGAGAAAAATCCCATAACTGGTCCACAATGGTTTCCCATTCAGGCAGGCTACATGCAGTTATTTCAGAATGAATATCCATTCAAAACGGCAGGCTTTGAGTGGTTATTCAAATCACAGGCTATTCATTGCAGTTTACAGCCTAGACTAGAGATTTGTACTCACCTGAAAACAATAATGACATTCTTTCCTTACATTGTGTTATTGTAGCCTAAGTAGGATACATTTATTGTCCTTAAAAAACTGAAACAATAGGGTAGCTTTATGCGCTGTTACCTGAGGACTGTAAGGGAGCACACTAATCACAGGCTCGGGAGCACATAGAGTGTATTCTACCTATCATTGTGTTATCTGATCAAATAGTTTTTCTTTCACTGTGTAAATTGACTGGATATATTCACTGCAGTATTAAGCCTAACGTTGAGCTTTAAATGATGGTCTCATATGCATAAGCTTCTAACTTAGGCTATAGATTACATCTCAAGCTTGCTCTTTTGCACAATTACACAACTGGTCTCACCGCTGACACAGCTATTCTTCTTAAATATTGTGGAGTCCCAGGAAAAGCCAGACTACAAAAGCTTGTTGGAAACTTATTTCGACTTATTTCTTTAGCCTACTAATAGCCTATTGGAGGAGAGATGCACACTTGTTTTTGCTTGTTGAATGTAAAATAGGCTACAGTGTTAAGTGTTAAGAACGGGCAGGAAGTAGGGAAGGTGAAGCCCAATATTAATACTGGCCTACATTCTGACTGAATACATCCTATGACTGGCCTGCTAATGTACAAAAGTATGTGGACACCCCAATGTACAAAAGTATGTGGACACCCCTTCAAATTAGTTGATTCGGCTATTTCAGCCACACCCGTTGCTGACACGTGTATGAAAGCACACAGCCATTCAATCTCCATAGACACACTTTGTCAGTAGAATGGCTCATACTGAAGAGCTCCTGTTTCAGCATAACAATGCCCCTGTGCACAAAGCAAGTTCCATACAGAAATGGTTTGTTGAGATCGGTGTGGAAGAACTTGACTGGCCTGCACAGAGCCCTGACCCCAACCCCATTGAACACCTTTAGGATGAATTGGAACAGCCAAGGCAGGACCAACTCCATATTAAAGCCCATGATTCTGGTATTAGCTGTTCCATGAGCAAGTGTCCACATACTTTGGCCATGTACAGTAGTGTACCTTTCTGGACCTTCTACACTGTCGAGGATAGACCCAAACGGATCCAAATGCTTGCATAACCAGGCCTAGGCTGTACGCCGATGCAGTTATTTTGGCATGAAACAAAAGAGGATGTTTGAGCTGTAATTCAAATTAGCCTGCATCACTGCAGTTTCCAGTCTATGGACAATACTTGTGTACTCACTTGATAACAATAATACATTTGTTGTTGTAGCCCAGGGATAATACACTGAACAAAAAGATCAACGTAACATGTAAAGTGTTGGTCCCATGTTTCAGGAGCTGGAATAAAAGATCCCAGAAATGTTCCATACGCACAAATTTGTTTACATCCTTGTTAGTGAGCATTTCTCCTTTGCCAAGATAATCCATCCATTTTACAGGTGTGGTATATCAAGACGCTGATTAAACAGCATTATCATTACACAGGTGCACCTTGTGCTGGGAACAATAAAAGGCCACTCTAAAATGTGCAGTTTTGTCACACAACACAATGCCACAGATGTTTCACGTTTTAAAGAAGTGTGCAATTGGCATGCTGACTGCAGTATGAGGTGTTGCCAAATACTTGAATTTGAAGAGAATTTGTCAGTACGTCCAACCGGCCTCACAAACACAGACCACATGTAACCACACCAGTCTAAGACCTCTACATCCAGCTTCTTCATCTGCAGGGTTGTCTGAGACCCGCCATCCGGACAGCTGATAAAACTGTATTTCTGTCTGTAAGAAAGCCCTTTTGCGAAAAACTAATTCTGATTGGATGGGCCTGGCTCCCCAGTGGGTGGGCCTAAGCCCTCCCAGGCCCACCCATGGTTGTACCCCTGCCCAGTCATGTGAAATCCATAGATTAGGGCCTAATGAAGTGATTTCAATTGACTGACTTCCTTATATGCACTGTAACTCAGTAAAATTGTTGAAATTGTTGCATGTTGCGTGTACATTTTTATTCATTGTGCTTTTCTTCTCTACAAACATAGGCCTAAGCCTAATCAATAGTGGAGCTTTGCATGCCTGGGGACCACAGAGCGCAGCCTGGAGGAACGCACTACAGATCTGCCATTTCAGCATCTTTTGACTGGATAATATTTAGCCTATGGCCCTAATGTTTAGCTAATGCATGTCCTAATATCTTGCTAATATTTAGCTCCTTACTTTGGCTACACATCACTAGCCTCTCTCTTCCAGCTGTTCCTGTGAGCAACCAGCCGTAGCAAGGGTAGGCAACCCTGGTCCTGGAGAGCCTCAGGCACTTCATGTTTTATATTTAACCGACCTGGAAGACCAGGTGTGTTGAATTTAGTCAATCACTGAACTGATCAATGAGCTCAGTTGGCCAGGTGTGGTACCTAGCTGGAACAATAATCTCCAGTACCTGCGGCACTCCAGCAACAGGGTTGCCTCTCTGCAATAGGCCATTCCTCTTCTCGTGAAATACCAGGAAAATATATAGTAAAAGCTATAGGACATTTCCTTTTTATACTTTTTTATATTCGGCCTAATAGCCTATTCGGAGAAAGAAGCAGGCTTGGACATGCTAATTGCTGAATGTAAAACAAGCCTACAGCGTAATATAATGCATGTTGAGGAATGTTGAGGAGAGAAAGTGCATTGGTGTGATTACTTTTGGCCGGTTATGATAACGTTGTAGAACTGATGCATTGCAAGTGGTTGCACAGGACACACAGTGATGTGAACAGTGAAAAAGTAGACTAAAAGAAATTGACATCGGTAAAAAAAATGGAAATCACTTGATAACAACTTGAGCATGGAGGCAATGACGTGCTGTAAAAGATGTGCAGGCTAAACGGTGTTTGTTGTTGAATTGCTACATTTAAATAGTAGTTACTATATATTTTTTTCACTAGGCCTAATAAGTATTATTTGCAGTTATCACTATGACAACGAACACCCTAAAAGCACTGAGTGGTCTGAACCAGTATCTGTACATTAGAGACCTTATGAGTGGTCTGAATCAGTGTCTGTGCATTAGAGACCTTATGAGTGGTCTGAATCAGTATCTGTACAATAGAGACCTTATGAATGGTCTGAACCAGTATTTGTACATTAGAGACCTTATGAATGGTCTGAATCAGTATCTGTACAATAGAGACCTTATGAATGGTCTGAACCAGTGTCTGTGCATTAGAGACCTTATGAATGGTCTGAATCAGTATCTGTACAATAGAGACCTTATGAATGGTCTGAACCAGTGTCTGTGCATTAGAGACCTTATGAATGGTCTGAATCAGTATTTCTACATTAGAGACCTTATGAATGGTCTGAACCAGTGTCTGTGCATTAGAGACCTTATGAATGGTCTGAATCAGTGTCTGTGCATTAGAGACCTTATGAATGGTCTGAACCAGTGTCTGTGCATTAGAGACCTTATGAATGGTCTGAATCAGTGTCTGTGCATTAGAGACCTTATGAATGGTCTGAATCAGTATTTCTACATTAGAGACCTTATGAATGGTCTGAACCAGTGTCTGTGCATTAGAGACCTTATGAATGGTCTGAATCAGTGTCTGTGCATTAGAGACCTTATGAATGGTCTGAATCAGTGTCTGTGCATTAGAGACCTTATGAATGGTCTGAATCAGTGTCTGTGCATTAGAGACCATAAACAACAAACTTTTCTCTAGTGTGTATGATCAGCAACGTTTTACAGTTATGTAGACTACAGTTTATAATTATAGTTATATTTATGTAGACTACAGTGTATCATTATAGTTATATTTATGTAGACTACAGTTTATCATTATAGTTATATTTATGTAGACTACAGTTTATAATTATAGTTATAGTTATGTAGACTACAGTTTATAATTATAGTTATAGTTATGTAGACTACAGTTTATCATTATAGTTATATTTATGTAGACTACAGTGTATCATTATAGTTATATTTATGTAGACTACAGTTTATCATTATAGTTATATTTATGTAGACTACAGTTTATAATTATAGTTATATTTATGTAGACTACAGTTTATAATTATAGTTATAGTTATGTAGACTACAGTTTATCATTATAGTTATATTTATGTAGACTACAGTTTATCATTATAGTTATAGTTATGTAGACTACAGTTTATCATTATAGTTATATTTATGTAGACTACAGTTTATCATTATAGTTATATTTATGTAGACTACAGTTTATCATTATAGTTATATTTATGTAGATTACAGTTTATCATTATAGTTATAGTTATGTAGATTTTAGTTGATCATTATTGTTATATTTATGTAGATTTTAGTTTTGTTATTATAGTTACATTTATGTTGACTATAGTTTATCATTATATTTTATGTAGACTTTAGTTTATCATTATAGTTATATATTTGTAGACTACAGTTTATCATTATAGTTATATTTATGTAGACTACAGTTTATCATTATAGTTATATTTATGTAGACTACAGTTTATCATTATAGTTATAGTTATGTAGATTTTAGTTTAGCATTATTGTTATATTTATGTAGATTTTAGTTTTGTTATTATAGTTACATTTATGTTGACTATAGTTTATCATTATATTTTATGTAGACTTTAGTTTATCATTATAGTTATATTTATGTAGACTACAGTTTATCATTATAGTTATATATTTGTAGACTACAGTTTATCATTATAGTTATATTTATGTAGACTACAGTTTATCATTATAGTTATATTTATGTAGACTACAGTGTATCATTATAGTTATATTTATGTAGACTACAGTGTATCATTATAGTTATATTTATGTAGACTACAGTGTATCATTATAGTTATATTTATGTAGACTACAGTGTATCATTATAGTTATATTTATGTAGATTACAGTTTATCATTATAGTTATATTTATGTAGACTACAGTTTATCATTATAGTTATATTTATGTAGACTACAGTGTATCATTATAGTTATATTTATGTAGACTACAGTGTATCATTATAGTTATATATTTGTAGACTACAGTTTATCATTATAGTTATATATTTGTAGACTACAGTGTATCATTATAGTTATATTTATGTAGACTACAGTGTATCATTATAGTTATATATAACACAAACACAACTCTTGACCTCTAAGCCTGTTCCACTGGATTGTTTCATTCTTCCTCTCTAATCAATGATTTAGACCTGAGACCCAAAGTGTGTGCACTTAATTGTCAGGTAGATCATAAAACCAGCAGGCTCCTGACCTGGTCGGTAAAGCGTTGAGTACCCCTTCCATAGCATCTGTTTCTAATAACCCGGAGACCAAAATACACACACAAACAGTGATTTCTATTCGAAAGCGTACTGTGGACTGAACATAATTGAGCGTTTTGTGTTATCGTCATGCTAGTAGTTTGAAAGCCAACCAAAGCTAACTTGCATTACATGTTGGCTCTAATGAACATAGTTGTGTGGTATTATACTAGGGTACAACATAGTGGACCAGTATTAGACTAGGGTATGTGTAACAAAGTGGACCAGTAGTAGACTAGGGTGTGTATAACATAGTACTACAGTAATATACTTTGGTATGTATAACATAGTGGACCAAGATTATTCTATGGTATAACATAGTGGACCAGTATTAGACTAGGGTATAACATAGAGGTACAGTATTAGACTAGGGTATGTGTAACATAGTGGACCAGTATTAGACTAGGGTATAACATAGAGGTACAGTATTAGACTAGGGTATGTGTAACATTGTGGACCAGTTTTAGACCAGGGTATGTGTAACATAGTACTACAGTATTAGACTAGGGTATGTGTAACAAAGTGGACCAGTAGTAGACTAGGGTATGTTTAACATAGTGGACCAGTAGTAGACTAGGGTATGTATAACATAGTGGGCCAGTATTAGACTAGGGTATGTGTAACATAGTACTACAGTAGTAGACTAGGGTATGTGCAACATAGTGGACCAGTATTAGACTAGGGTATGTGTAACATAGTTGACCAGTAGTAGACTAGGGTATGTGCAACATAGTGGACCAGTAGTAGACTAGGGTATGTATAACATAGTGGACCAGTAGTAGACTAGGGTATGTGTAACATAGTGGACCAGTATTAGACTAGGGTATGTGTAACATAGTGGACCAGTAGTAGACTAGGGTATGTATAACATAGTGGACCAGTAGTAGACTAGGGTATGTGTAACATAGTGGACCAGTATTAGACTAGGGTATGTGTAACATAGTTGACCAGTATTATACTATGGTATGTGTGACATTGTGGACCAGTATTATACTATAGTATGTATAACATAGTGGACCAGTATTATACTATAGTATCTATAACATAGTGGACCAGTAGTAGACTAGGGTATGTGTAACATAGTGGACCAGTAGTAGACTAGGGTATGTATAACATAGTGGTACAGTATTAGACTAGGGTATGTGTAACATAGTGGACCTGTATTAGACTATGGTATGTGTGACGTTGTACTACAGTTTTAGACTAGGGTATGTATAACATTGAACTACAGTATTAGACTTTGGTATGTATAACATAGTGGACCAGTATTCGACTAGGATTTGTGTAAGATAGTGGACCAGTATTAGACTAGGGTATGTGTGACATTGTACTACAGTTTTGGACTAGGGTGTGTATAACATAGTACTACAGTAATATACTATGGTATGTGTAACATAGTGGACCAGTATTAGGCTATGGTATGTGTAACATAGTGCACCAAGATTATTCTATGGTATAACATAGTGGACCAGTATTAGACTAGGGTATAACATAGAGGTACAGTATTAGACTAGGGTATGTGTAACATAGTGGATCAGTATTAGACTAGGGTATGTTTAACATAGTGGACCAGTAGTAGACTAGGGTATGTGTAACATAGTGGACCAGTAGTAGACTAAAAATTTGTTGATTCCAGCCTACAAACAGAAACTAAAACAACAAGCTCCCGCGCTCAGGTCTGTTCAACGCTGGTCCGACCAATCTGAATCCACGCTTCAAGACTGCTTTGATCACGCGGATTGGAATATGTTCCGCATTGCGTCCAACAACAATATTGACGAATATGCTGATTCGGTGAGCGAGTTCATTAGGAAGTGCATTGACGATGTCGTACCCACAGCAACGATTAAAACATTCCCAAACCAGAAACCGTGGATTGACGGCAGCATTCGCGTGAAACTGAAAGCGCGAACCACTGCTTTTAACCAGGGCAAGGTGACCGGAAGCATGACCGAATACAAACAGTGTAGCTATTCTCTCCGCAAGGCAATCAAACAGGCTAAGTCCCAGTACAGAGACAAAATCGAGTCGCAATTCAACAGCTCAGACACAAGAGGTATGTGGCAGGGTCTACAGTCAATCACGGATTACAAAAAGAAAACCAGCCCCGTCGCGGACCAGGATGTCTTGCTCCCAGACAGGCTAAACAACTTTTTTGCCCGCTTTGAGGACAATACAGTGCCACTGACACGGCCCCCTACCAAAACCTGCGGGCTCTCCTTCACTGCAGCCGAGGTGAGTAAAACATTTAAACGTGTTAACCCTCGCAAGGCTGCAGGCCCAGACGGCATTCCCAGCCGCGTCCTCAGAGCATGCGCAGACCAGCTGGCTGGTGTGTTTACGGACATATTCAATCAATCCTTATCCCAGTCTGCTGTTCCCACATGCTTCAAGAGGGCCACCATTGTTCCTGTTCCCAAGAAAGCTAAGGTAACTGAGCTAAACGACTACCGCACCGTAGCACTCACTTCCGTCATCATGAAGTGCTTTGAGAGACTAGTCAAGGACCATATCACCTCCACCCTACCGGACACCCTAGACCCACTCCAATTTGCTTACCGACCCAATAGGTCCACAGACGACGCAATCGCAACCACACTGCACACTGCCCTAACCCATCTGGTAAAGAGGAATACCCATGTGAGAATGCTGTTCATCGATTACAGCTCAGCATTTAACACCATAGTACCCTCCAAACTCGTCATCAAGCTCGAGACCCTGGGTCTCGACCCCGCCCTGTGCAACTGGGTCCTGGACTTCCTGACGGGCCGCCCCCAGGTGGTGAGGGTAGGTAACAACATCTCCACCCCGCTGATCCTCAACACTGGGGCCCCACAAGGGTGCGTTCTGAGCCCTCTCCTGTACTCCCTGTTCACCCACGACTGCGTGGCCATGCACGCCTCCAACTCAATCATCAAGTTTGCGGATGACACTACAGTGGTAGGCTTGATTACCAACAACGACGAGACGGCCTACAGGGAGGAGGTGAGGGCCCTCGGAGTGTGGTGTCAGGAAAATAACCTCACACTCAACGTCAACAAAACAAAGGAGATGATTGTGGACTTCAGGAAACATAGTGGACCAGTAGAAGACTAGGGTATGTGTAACATTGTGGATCAGTATTAAACTAGGGTATACCATAGTGGTACAGTATTATACTAGGTTATTTGTAACATAGTGGACCGGTATTATACTAGGATATGTATAAAATAGTTTTATAGTATTAGACTGGGGTATGCGTAACATAGTGGACCAGTATTAAACTAGGGTGTGTGTAACATAGTGGGCCAGTATTAAACTAGGGAATAACATAGTGGTACGGTATTAGACTAGGGTATGTGTAACATAGTGGACCAGTATTCGACTAGGGTGTGTATAACATAGTGGACCAGTATTAGACTAGGGTATGTGTAACATAGTGGACCAGTATTAGACTAGGGTGTGTATAACATAGTGGACCAGTATTAGACTAGGGTATGTGTAACAAAGTGGACCAGTATTAGACTAGGGTATGTGTAACATAGTGGACCAGTAGTAGACTAGGGTATGTGTAACATAGTGGACCAGTATTAGACTAGGGTATGTGTAACATAGTGGACCAGTATTAGACTAGGGTATGTGTAACATAGTGGACCAGTAGTAGACTAGGGTATGTGTAACATAGTGGACCAGTATTAGACTAGGGTATGTGTAACAAAGTGGACCAGTATTAGACTAGGGTATGTTTAACATAGTGGACCAGTAGTAGACTAGGGTATGTGTAACATAGTGGACCAGTATTAGACTAGGGTATGTTTAACATAGTGGACCAGTATTAGAGTAGGGTATGTATAACATTGTGGGACCAGTTTTAGACTAGGGTATGTGTAACATAGTGGACCATTAGTAGACTATGGTGTGTGTAACAAAGTGGACCAGTAGTAGACTATGGTGTGTGTAACAAAGTGGACCAGTAGTAGACTAGGGTATGTATAACATAGTGGACCATTAGTAGACTATGGTGTGTGTAACAAAGTTGACCAGTAGTAGACTAGGGTATGTATAACATAGTGGACCAGTTTTAGACTAGGGTATGTATAACATAGTGGACCAGTTTTAGACTAGGGTATGTTTAACATAGTGGGACGAGTATTAGACTAGGGTATGTCTACACCACCACCATCACCTCATACACCAAGTGGCACCCTATTCCCTATATAGTGCATCACTTTTGATCAGGGACTATCGGGCTCTGGTCAAAGTAGTGTACTATAAAGGGAATTGGGTATAATTTTGGATTCACATACTCTGCTTCCTCAGCTGACAGCTGGTGACATTTCAGCTGTTCCTCTCCATGGTGATAAGGTTAAGTTGGCAGGGATGGAAGGGGGAATGAGAGAGGAGAGAGGAGGCTAGAGGAGGGATAGATGACAGGGGGTGACATTTCAGCCAGAACATCTCTGTCACCTCATGCTTGACCTATAGGTCTGCTGTTTAACATCCTCATCCCTCTCATTCTCCTCCTCTTCCTCCTCCTCCTCCTCCTCTTCATTTTCCTTCTTCCCTTCATCTTCCTCATCCTCTTCTGCCTCCTCCTCCTCTTCCTGAACCCCCTCTTCTTCCACCTCTTCCTCATCGTCATCCTCCTCATTCTCCTCCTCTTCCTCCTCCTTCTCTTCATGTTCCTTCTTCCCTTCATCTTCCTCATCCTCTTCCTACTCCTCCTCCTCCTCCTCCTCTTCCCGAACCTCCTCTTCTTCCACCTCTTCCTCATCGTCCTCCTCCTCATTCTCCTCATCTTCCTCCTCTCCTGTTCTCCCTCTCTCCTCTCATTTCCTCTTTTTCCTGTCAGTTATTCCCAGTGTTAGATGACATCCATGTTCCTACATCCTCTCGTCCTCTTCTCCCTTACTGTCCCTCTCTCTCTTCTCCTCTCATCCCAGTCTAAGATGATATCTCTGTTCCTACAGCCTGCTCCCCCTCACTCCCTTCATTTTCCTCCTTCTCCTTCTCCACTCCTCTGCACTTCTCCTTCTCTACCTCCTCCTCTGCTCTTTTCTCCTCTAATCTCTCTCCTCTCTTCCCAGCCTGATATGACATCCCTTAATGCCAGAGTGTCCTCATCCCAGGGTGTCCTTCATCCCAGGGTGTCCTTCATCCCAGGGTGTCCTTCATCCCAGGGTGTCCTTCATCCCAGTGTGATTTCCCTCTATTAGAGTCAGACTTATCACACACTCTTATCCCTCAGCCTCTTACAAACTCTGCCTGTGTTCCCCTCTCTCCCTCTTTCTCTCTCTTCTCTCGCTGTGTGTGTGTGTGTGTGTGTGTGTGTGTGTGTGTGTGTGTGTGTGTGTGTGTGTGTGTGTGTGTGTGTGTGTGTGTGTGTGTGTGTGTGTGTGTGTGTGTGTGTGTGTGTGTGTGTGTGTGAGCCTGTGTTTATTCACATGTTCTTTCAAACAGACTGGTGGTAAGAGTGTTAAGATCACAGCTCAGCAGAGCTCTCTCTCTATCTCACATTGAGGTCTCATTTATAAAATGGCTGCCATTTGGAAGTCACTGATAAGACTCACTGGACAAGGCTATTAAGCTGTGTATGTTCCCCTGTTGCTCTAAGGTTTGTCCATCTTTGTTACGATGTGTTCGCACAAGGAAAGGGCAGGACATGTTTCTGGTCCGGTCACATAGTCAGGTTAAACAACTGGCCCCAAGGAAAGGGAGGGCTGGAGAGGGAGACTGGGATTTTAAGAGGTAGGGAAAGAGAGAGAGAGGTAGGGAAAGAGAGAGAGAGGTAGGGAAAGAGAGAGAGAGGTAAGGAGAGAGAGAGGAGAGAGAGAGAGAGAGAGAGAGAGAGAGAGAGAGAGAGAGAGAGAGAGAGAGAGAGAGAGAGAGAGAGAGAGAGAGAGAGAGAGAGAGAGAGAGAGAGAGAGAGAGAGAGAGAGAGAGAGAGAGAATGCAAAAGGAAGACTGAAATTCTGAGAGAAGAAGATCTAAAGGGTAAGGGAGATGACCGGAGAGATTGAGACAGAGTTTTGTGAATGATAGAAAGAGGAAAGGGGGAGAGATGGAGAGGGGGAAGAAGGGAAAAAGGGAGAGAGAAAAGTAGCAGCTCACACGAAGCAGTAGATAAAAGCCGCTCAAAAAGCCCTGAATCAGGAAGTCTGAATTATTGATGTGCTTAACTCATTTATGTATGTGAGAGAATGTGTGTGTGTGTGTGTGTGTGTGTGTGGTTTTGTGTGAGTGTGTGTTTTGATGCAGCCTCCCTGAAGAATGCTATAGGAAAACCATTGCACATCAATAAATCAGATCATGCTGTGTGTGTGTGTGTGTGTGTGTGTGTGTGTGTGTGTGTGTGTGTGTGTGTGTGTGTGTGTGTGTGTGTGTGTGTGTGTGTGTGTGTGTGTGTGTGTGTGTGTGTGTGTGTGTGCGTGTGTGTGAAGACAGTATCACTGCTTTGTTATCTCCCTCCATAATTGAGCTCCATTTTGTCAGCTAAGGCACCTTACTCTATAATACAGTATAGACTAGCCTGTTATATGATGATGCCATATAGACTATTATACAAATCAAATCAAATCAAAGTGTATTTGTCATGTGCGCCGAATACAACAGGTGTAGACCTTACAGTGAAATGCTTACTTACAGGCTCTAACCAATGCAGATAGCCCAGTTAGCCAATGTGCGGGAGCACTGGTATGTCGGCCCAATTGAGGTAGCATCTACATGAATGTATAGTTAAAGTGATCACACAGTCTTCCTGGAACAGCTGGTGCTCTCATGCATGTTTCAGTGTTGCTTGCCTCGAAACGAGCATAGAAGTGATTTGGCTCGTCTGGTAGGCTCGTGTCACTTAGGCAGCTCGCAGCTGATGTCATATAGACTACCATATTATACCATGATGCCATATAGGCTATCCTATTACATTGTGACGTCATATAGACTATCATATTTTACTATTATATCATATAGACTATCCTATTGTACCATGATGTCATATAGACCATCATATTATACCATGATGTCATATAGACTATCATATTTTACTATTATGTCATATAGACTCTCCTATTATACCATGATGCCAAATAGACTAGCCTATTATTATATGATGTCATATAGACTAGCCTGTTATTCCATGATGTCATATAGACTATTATGCCATATTGACTATCCTATTATAGTATGATGTCATATAGACCATCATATTATACCATGATGTCATTTAGACTATTCTATTATACCATTATCTTATATAGACTCTCCTATTATACCATGATGTCATATATACTACCATATTGTACCATGATGTCATATAGACCATCATATTATACCATGATGTCATATAGACTATCATATTTTACTATTAAGTCATATAGACTATCCTATTATACCACGATGTCATATAGACCATCATATTATATTATGATGTCATATAGACTATCCTAATACTATTTCGTCATATAGACTATCCTATTATACCATGCTGTCATATAGACTATAATATTATAACATGATGTTGTATAGACTATCCTATGTTGTACAGACTATCCTATTGTACCTTGATGTCAGATAGACTATCCTATTATACCATGATGTCATATAGACTGTTATACCATGATGCCATAGAGGCTATCCTATTATGTCTGTCTGTCTGTCTGTCTGTCTGTCTGTCTGTCTGTCTGTCTGTCTGTCTGTCTGTCTGTCTGTCTGTCTGTCTGTCTGTCTGTCTGTCTGTCTGTCTGTCTGTCTGTCTGTCTGTCTGTCTGTCTGTCCCTCTCTCCCTCCCTCCCTCCCTCCCTCCCTCCCTCCCTCCCTCCCTCCCTCCCTCCCTCCCTCTCCATCCCCATCCCGCTAGCTGTTCCCTCTCCACAGCCTCTCTTTGTTGCACTCCTTTCTGGGAACACTCTTGACGTGATGTTGTAACCATGGCCCCTAGCCTCTTACCCTGGCCCCTAGCCTCTTACCGTGGCCCCTAGCCTCTTACCCTGAACCCTAGCCTCTTACCCTGGTCCCAAGCCTCTTACCGTGGCCCCTAGCCTCTTACCCTGGCCCCTATCATCGTACCCTGGCCCCTAGTCTCTTACCCTGTCCCATAGCCTCTTACCCTGTCCCCTAGCCTCTTACCCTGTCCCCTAGCCTCTTACCCTGGCCCCTATCATCGTACCCTGGACCCTAGCCTCTTACCCTGTCCCATAGCCTCTTACCCTGTCCCATAGCCTCTTACCCTGTCCCATAGCCTCTTACCCTGTCCCATAGCCTCTTACCCTGTCCCCTAGCCTCTTACCCTGTCCCATAGCCTCTTACCCTGTCCCCTAGCCTCTTATCCTTGCCCCTTGCCTCTTACCCTGGCCACTTGCCTCTTACTCTGGCCCCTAGCCTCTTACCCTGGCCCCTAGCCTCTTACCCTGGCCCCTAGCCTCTTACCCTGTCCCATAGCCTCTTACCCTGTCCCATAGCCTGTTACCATGGCCCCTAGCCTCTTACCCTGGTCCCATGTCTCATACCGTGGCCCCTAGCATCTTACCGTGGCCCCTAGCACCTTACCCTAGACCCTAGCATCTTACCCTGGCCCCTTGCCTCTTAGCCTGGCCCCTTGCCTCTTACCCTGGCCTCTAGCATCTTACCCTGGCCTCTAGCCTCTTACCCTGGCCTCTAGCATCTTACCCTGGCCTCTAGCATCTTACCCTGGCCCCTTGCCTCTTACCCTGGCCCATTGCCTCTTACCCTGGCCACTTGCCTCTTACCCTGGCCCCTTGCCTCTTACTCTGGCCCCTTGCCTCTTACCCTGGCCCCTAGCCTCTTACCGTGGCCCCTAGCCTCTTACCGTGGCCCCTAGCTTCTTACCCTGTCCCATAGCCTCGTACCCTGTCCCCTATTCTGTTACCATGACCCCTAGCATCTTACCCTGACCCCTTGCCTCTTACCCTGGCCCCTAGCATCTTACCGTGGCCCCTTGCCTCTTACCCTGGCCCCTAGCATCTTACCCTGGCCGCTAGCATCTTACCCTGGCCTCTAGCATCTTACCCTGGCCCCTTGCCTCTTACCCTGGCCCCTTGCCTCTTACCCTGACCTCTAGCATCTTACCCTGGCCTCTAGCATCTTACCCTGGCCCCTAGCATCTTACCCTGGCCCCTTGCCTCTTACCCTGGCCCCTTGCCTCTTACCCTGGCACCTTGCATCTTACCCTGGCCTCTAGCATCTTACCCTGGCCCCTTGCCTCTTACCCTGGCCCCTAGCCTCTTACCCTGGCCCCTTGCCTCTTACCCTGGCCCCTTGCCTCTTACCCTGGCCCCTTGCCTCTTACCCTGACCTCTAGCATCTTACCCTGGCCTCTAGCATCTTACCCTGGCCCCTAGCCTCTTACCCTGGCCCCTTGCCTCTTACCCTGGCCCCTTGCCTCTTACCCTGACCTCTAGCATCTTACCCTGGCCTCTAGCATCTTACCCTGTCCCATAGCCTCTTACCCTGTCCCCTAGCCTCTTACCCTGTCCCATAGCCTCTTACCCTGTCCCCTAGCCTCTTACCCTTGCCCCTTGCCTCTTACCCTGGCCACTTGCCTCTTACTCTGGCCCCTAGCC
>NC_092114.1:8134197-8144197 GCF_045679555.1 Salvelinus alpinus
TGCTTGATCAAGCTTGTATTTCTCTTATTGGCTTTAAAGGGGCCCTAACATGACTTATCAAAGACTTGTGTAAATATGTATCAGAAGTTAATTCTTTTTGATGTATATTTCATTAGTGGAAGAGGGGCAGGGCTGCTGGTGAGGCTGTGTACGTGGACTCACTGATCAATCGCTGTTTGGTATGTGTGTGCCTGCCTGGCTGCCTGCGTGTTTCTTTACTTATTCATCCATATGTCGATTTGTTGAGTCGATTCTCAGTTGTTACTGTGTATCTATTGGACAGCCTCTTAGAAAGTGACAGCTGTGTATCTGCTCATGCACTATTAGAATGTTTTCTCTGAAATAAACAACTAAAGCAGGACAAGTCGGGTTTACATCAACAGATAAACAGAGATGAATGTACATACTGAGTGTTAGTGATGGGGGAAAAATCCATACAATTACATCTCTGGATATTATTTTGACGATATATATTACAGTATCGTTTTGACAATATCGCAGTTTGTCTTTTAAAATAGGGAACCAGTTTGTCTTTTAAACTAGGGAACCAGTTTGTCTTTTAAACTAGGGAACCAGTTTGTCTTTTAAAATAGGGAACCAGTTTGTCTTTTAAAATAGGGAACCAGTTTGTCTTTTAAAATAGGGAACCAGATTGTCTTTTAAAAAAGGGAACCAGTTTGTCTTTTAAAATAGGGAACCAGTTTGTCTTTTAAAATAGGGAACCAGTTTGTCTTTTAAAATAGGGAACCAGATTGTCTTTTAAAAAAGGGAACCAGTTTGTCTTTTAAAATAGGGAACCAGTTTGTCTTTTAAAATAGGGAACCAGTTTGTCTTTTAAAATAGGGAACCAGTTTGTTTTCAGCATGTTGTTTTGATGCCTTGCTCAAGGCTCTGTTTTGTCCCTCGCAATAAAATCACAGAATTGAATCGCAAAACATATAGAATCTTGAGAATACATATCGTAGCTATTGTGATAATATCATAATATCATATCGTGAGGCCCCTGGCAATTCCCAGCCCTACTGAGTGTGTTAAGGAAGGTTGTAAACACACAGTCAGATATGACTGTTAAAGTACAAGAAAGTGCTACAAAGAGGTGATCAGTCACATATTCACATATGAAGATCATGAGCCATCATGGTTTATTTTTCAGAGGCAGCACTGTTTTCTGTACTGCAAGGCTGATTGTGGGCCAGCTTGACTGATCTGTCCTAACGAGAATTCAATATTCTAATCAGATATTACAAATCCTCCTTGTCAGAGAACAGACACACACGGGCACACAAACACACACAGACACAGCTCCGCCCTCAGCCTTGGAGGTGATGTTACCTCACCGATGGAAAGGTTATCGGGCAACAAAGGATCAGATAGAGTTCATTATCTAATCAGCACACAAAGAGAGAGAGAGAGAGATGGAGAGAGAGAGATGGAGAGAGAGAGATGGAGAGAGAGATGGAGAGAGAGAGATGGAGAGAGAGATGGAGAGAGAGAAGGAGGGAGAGAGAGAGAGATGGAGAGAGAGAGATGGGGAACGAGAGAGAGGAGGAGGGAGGGAGAGAGAGATGGAGAGAGAGAGAGAGAGAGAGAGAGAGAGAGAGAGAGAGAGAGAGAGAGAGAGAGAGAGAGAGAGAGAGAGAGAGAGAGAGAGAGAGAGAGAGAGAGATGGAGATGGAGATGGAGATGGAGATACACACATTAATGATTTTCATTCGGCTACTTTATTCACCTCTGAGTCTGAAATTACAGGCACTTTAATAGTTTTCTGTAGAACAAGACAGTACAGGATGATAGTTTACATACATAGCCACGGGATGGAAAATTACAGGCACTTTAATAGTTTTCTGTAGAACAAGACAGTACAGGATGATAGTTTACATACATAGCCACGGGATGGGAAATTACAGGCACTTTAATAGTTTTCTGTAGAACAAGACAGTACAGGATGATAGTTTACATACATAGCCACGGGATCGGAAATTACAGGCACTTTAATAGTTTTCTGTAGAACAAGACAGTACAGGATGATAGTTTACATACATAGCCACGGGATGGGAAATTACAGGCACTTTAATAGTTTTCTGTAGAACAAGACAGTACAGGATGATAGTTTACATACATAGCCACGGGATGGGAAATTACAGGCACTTTAATAGTTTTCTGTAGAACAAGACAGTACAGGATGATAGTTTACATACATAGCCACGGGATGGGAAATTACAGGCACTTTAATAGTTTTCTGTAGAACAAGACAGTACAGGATGATAGTTTACATACATAGCCACGGGATGGGAAATTACATCTTCAGAATGTTTCTACTGTTTCTCCGTCAAGTAGTAATCCTTTATCCATTGACTGGTTGTAGGCTGTGTTTCTTTCTCAACAATCCCAGAGCGGCCTAATTACTTACACACGTATGTGTGTGTGTGTGTGTGTGTGTGTGTGTGTGTGTGTGTGTGTGTGTGTGTGTGTGTGTGTGTGTGTGTGTGTGTGTGTGTGTGTGTGTGTGTGTCTAGTCTAGATATCAACATGCTCTCACAGTCTCACTGCAGAATTAGACGTTTATCCACATTCTCCAAACGTCAAATTCCAAAGTGTTTTTTTTGCACCTGCTGCTCTGTGTCGTTCCACCTTCCGATCCATAGCGGACGGTTTTGAAGGCATTTGACGAATTTCGAGTTCAATCTTGAACGACCTGGCTGCTAGATATACAGGTGTGTAGTCTCTTTCCATCCCCACCCCATCATTTTCTTAATCCCTACCTCACACTCCCTCCCTCTATAACTCTCTCTCTCAGTTCAATTCAAGGGGCTTTATTGGCATGGCAAATATATGTTAACATTGTCAAAGCAAGTGAGGTAGATAATATACAAAAGTGAAATAAACAATAAAAATTAACAGTAAACATTACACATACAGAAGTTTCAAAAAACTTTTCTAGTGCCCGTGCTAATTCGTTGATATATATGTTGAAGAGGGTGGGGCTTAAGATGCATCCCTACCTCACCCCACGGCCCTGTGGGAAGAAATGTGTGTGTTTCTTGCCTATTTTAACCGCAAACTTGTTGTTTGTGTACACAGATTTTATAATATCGTATGTTTTACCCCCAACACCACTTTCCATCAGTTTGTATAGCAGACCCTCATGCCAAATTGAGTCAAAGGCTTTTTTGAAATCAACAAAGCATGAGAAGACTTTGCCTTTGTTTTGTTTTGTTTATTTCTCAATTAGGGTGTACAGGGTGAATACATGGTCTGTTGTACGGTAATTTGGTAAAAAGCCAATTTTACATTTGCTCAGTACATTGTTTTCACTGAGGAAATGTACGAGTCTGCTGTGAATTATAAAGCAGAGGATTTTCCCAAGGTTGCTGTTGACGCATATCCCACGGTAGTTATTGGGGTCAAATTTGTCTCCACTTTCGTGGATTGGAGTGATCAGTCATTGGTTCCAAATATTGGGGAAGATGCCAGAGCTGAGGATGATGTTAAAGAGTTTTAGTATAGCCAATTGGAATTTGTTGTCTGTATATTTGATCATTTCATTGAGAATACCATCAACACCACATGCCTTTTAGGGTTGGAGGGTTTGTATTTTGTCCTGTAGCTCATTCAAGGTAATTGGAGAATCCAGTGGGTGCTGGTAGTCTTTAATAGTTGATACTAAGATTTGTATTTGATCATGTATATGTTTTTGCTCTTTGTTCTTTGTTATAGAGCCAAAAGGATTGGAGAAGTGGTTTACACATACATCTCCATTTTGGATAGATAATTCTTCATGTTGTTGTTTGTTTAGTGTTTTCCAATTTTCCTAGAAGTGGTTCGAGTCTATGGATTCTTCAATTACATTGAGCTGATTTCTGACGTGCTGTTACTTCTTTTTCCGTAGTGTATATTTGTATTGTTTTACTGATTCACCATAGTAAAGGCGTAGACTCAGGTTTTCCGGGTCTCTATGTTTTTGGTTGGACAGGTTTCTTAATTTCTTTCTTATATTTTTGGATTCTTCATCAAACCATTTGTCATTGTTGTTCATTTTCTTCGGTTTTCTATTTGAGATTTTTAGATTTGATAGGGAAGTTGAGAGGTCAAATATACTGTTAAGATTTTCTACTGCCAAGTTTATTCCTTCACTATTACAGTGGAACGTTTTACCCAGGAAATTGTCTAAAAGGGATTGAATTTGTTGTTGCCTAATTGTTTTTTGGTAGTTTTCCGAACTGAAATTCTTCCTTCTATAGCAAGTCTTAATTTTACTCAGTTCTTTGGCTTCGATGCCTCATGATTTAGTATTGCTCTGTACAAGTAGAACTGTGATTTTGCTGTGGTCTGATAGGGGTGTCAGTGGGCTGACTGTGAACGCTCTGAGAGACGCTGGGTTGAGGTCAGTGATAAAGTAGTCTACAGTACTACTGCCAAGAGATGAGCTATAGGTGTCCCCTCGAGTCCCCTCGAAGGAGGCTTCGAGTCCCCTCGAAGCCTACCATTGACTTTGTACATACCCAGGGTGCTACAGAGCTGCAGGAGTTGTGACCCGTTTTTGTTGGTTATGTTGTCATAGTTGTGCCTAGGGGGGCATATGGGGGAGGGAATGCTGTCACCTGCAAGCAGGTGTGTGTCCCCCTGTGTGCTGAGGGTGTCAGGTTCTTGTCCGGTTCTGGGTTTTAGGTCGTCACAGACTAGAACATGTCCCTGGGCCTGGAAATTATTTCCCCCTCCAGGATGGAGAAGCTGTCTTCATTAAAGTAAGGAGATTCTAGTGGAGGGATATAGGTTGCAAACAGGAGGACATTTTTCTCTGTTAAGATAATTTCCTTTTGAATTTCTAGCCAAATGTAAAATGTTCCCGTTTTGATTAATTTAATGGAGTGAGTTAGGTCTGTCTACCAAATTAGCATACCCCCGTAGTCCCTTCCCTGTTTCACACCTGGTAGTTTGGTGGATGGGACTACCAGCTCTCTGTAACCTAGAGGGCAACCAGTGGGTCCGTCTCCTCTATACCAGGTCTCTTGTAGGATGACAATGTCTGTATTACCTATTTCTTTGGTGAAGTCCAGGTTCCAGCTCTTTAGGCCAAAGGCAGATGACCTCAGGCCTTGGATATTCCAGGATGAGATAGTGAAGGCTTTTTGTTCCATAAAGTGTCCAATGTTGTTGGTCGTGTGTTTTGGCCTCAGGCCAGTAAGTTTGAGCAGAGCCTGCTGAGCATCTGGTACATGCCATTTGCTTGAGCTTGTGTAAGAGTGGGAGTTGGGCCTGTTAACCTGCTCACGGCCTGGGCGTATGTGTGACTTCCATGTTGAGGCCCTCTTTGTGGGGGTGGGGTGCATGGGGTGAGCGGGAGGGGCATAGATCTGATCTGAGGGGGCCTAAATGGGGTGTGGGCATGGTTGACTTGGGGGGGTGTTGATTGGTTGGGGTGGGGGTGTGGCTGTTGATGTTGTGGTCTGGATGTAAGTCTCTCCCTCACACTACCTCTCTCTCTCTCTCTAGCTCTTACCCTCTCTCTCTCTAACTCTGTCTCTCTCCCTCGCACTCAAATCAAATCAAATCACATTTTATTTGTCACATACACAGTGAAATGCTTGTGCTTCTAGTTGTAACGATGCAGTAATATCTAACAAGTAATCTAACCTAACAATTTCACAACAACTACCTTATTCACACAAGTGTAAAGGAATGAATGAGAATGTACATAAAAATATATGACTGAGTGATGGCCGAACGGCATAGGCAAGATGCAGTAGATGGTATAGAGTACAGTATATACATATGAGATGAGTAATGTAGGGTATGTAAACATTATATGAAGTGGCATTGTTTAAAGTGGCTAGTGATTTATTATACATTTATTACATACATTTTTCCAATATTTAAGTGGCTAGAGTTGAGTCAGTATATTGGCAGCAGCCACTCAATGTTAGTGGTGGCTGTTTAACAGTCTGATGGCCTTGAGATAGAGCTGTTTTTCAGTCTCTCGGTCCCCGCTTTGATGCACCTGTACTGACCTCACCTTCTGAATGATAACGGGGTGAACAGGCAGTGGCTCGGGTGGTTGTTGTCCTTCATGACTTTTTGGCCTTCCTGTGACATCGGGTGGTGTAGCTGTCCTGGAGGGCAGGTAGTTTACCCCCGGTGATGCGTTGTGCAGACCTCACTACCCTCTAGAGAGCCGTACGGTTGTGGGCGGAGCAGTTGCCGTACCAGGCGATGATACAGCCCGACAGGATGCTCTCGATTGTACATCTGTAAAAGTTTGTGTGTGTTTTTGGTGACAAGCCAAATTTCTTCAGCCTCCTGAGGTTGAAGAGGCGCTGCTGCGCCTTCTTCACCAGGCTGTCTGTGTGGGTGGACCATTTCAGTTTGTCCGTGATGTGTACGCCGAGGAACTTCCACCCTCTCCATTACTGTCCTGTCGATGTGGATGGGGGGATGCTCCCTCTGCTGTTTCCTGAAGTCCAAGATCATCTCCTTTGCTTTGTTGACATTGAGTGTGAGGTTATTCTTCTGAAACCACACTCCGAGGGCCCTCACCTCCTCCCTGTAGGCCGTCTCGTCGTTGTTGGTAATCAAGCCTACCACTGTAGTGTCGTCTGCAAACTTGATGATTGAGTTGGAGGCGTGCATGGCCACGCAGTCATGGGTGAACAGGGAGTACAAGATAGGGCTGAGAACGCACCCTTGTGGGGCCCCAGTGTAGAGGTTCAGCGGGGTGGAGATGTTGTTACTTTCCCTCACCACCTGGGGGCGGCCTGTCAGGAAGTCCAGAACCCAGTTGCACAGGGCGGGATCGAGACCCAGGGTCTCGAGCTTAATGACGAGTTTGGAGGGTACTATGGTGTTAAATGCTGAGCTGTAGTCCATGAACAGCATTCTTACATAGGTATTCCTCTTGTCCAGATGGGTTAGGGCAGTGTGCAGTGTGAATGCGATCGCATCGTCTGTGGACCTATTGGGGCGGTAAGCAAGTTGGAGTGGGTATAGGGTGTCAGGTAGGGTGGAGGTGATATGGTCCTTGACTAGTCTCTCAGCTGGGAGCAACAAAATGGAGTCGTGGTCAGCAATTGCAGCAATTCAACCATGAAGGTCTGATTCACACAGTCTCATCTGAACAGTTGATGTTGAGATGTGTCTTTTACTCGATAATCATTTATTTGGGCTTCAATTTCTGAGGCTGGTAACTCTAATGAACTTATCCTCTGCAGCAGAGGTAATTCTTCCTTTCCTGTGGCGGTCCTCATGAGAGCCAGTTTCATCACTTGATGAAGAAACCTTAAAAACTCTAGAAATTTTCCGGATTGACTGACCTTCATGTCTTAAATTAATGATGAACTGTAGTTCCTCTTTGCTTATTTGAGCTGTTCTTGCCATAATATGGACTTGGTCTTTTACAAATAGGGCTATCTTCTGTATACCACCTCTACCTTGTCACAAAAAAACGGATTGTCTCAAACACATTAAGGACAGAAATTCCACAAATTAACTTTTAACAAGGCACACCTGCTAATTTAAATGCTTTCCAGGTGATTACCTCATGAAGCTGGTTGAGAAAACCGAGAGTGTGCAAAGCTGTCATCAAGGCAAAGGGTGGCTACTTTGAAGAATCTTATTTTTAACACTTTTATAACACTTTTTTGGTTCCATATGTGTTATTTCATAGATTTGATGTCTTCACTATTATTCTACAATATAGAAAATAGTTTAAAAAAAAGAATAACCCATGAATGAGTAGGTGTGTCCAAATGTTTGACTGCTACTCTATATTTTATTACCACAAAAGTGTCATGTAAAACGATATAAGAGAAAAATGGTGGTTTCTTCTCTGTCTTCTCTCTGGCAGTGGCGAGAATGATGAAGAAGGCTACGTGTGTGCATTGCGGAGGCCCTTGGAGGCTTGACCACTTTGGCCAAAATCTTCAAAATTCACTGTGTGTCTGCATTGATGTTCATAAAACTCCACGGAACCCCTCTTGCCCAGACTGACGTGTGATCACTTGGTTACAGCGACCCCGTTCTGCCAAGGACACCCAAACCAGGTTGGCAACCACAAAGCCTAATAAGCCTGACCCTCTCTGTAAGTTGCTGTAGCCCTGCTTGGGATATTTTTATTTATTTGAATTTTATTTATTTTTTCTCCCAATTAAAATTTTGTCTCATCGCTGCAATTCCCCAATGGGCTCAGGAGAGGCAAAGGTCGAGTCATGCGTCCTCCGAAACAGAACCTGCCAAACAGCGCTCCTTAACACACGCCTGCTTAACCCGGAAGCCAGCTGCACCAATGTTTTGGAAGAAACATAATTCAACTGACGACTGAAGTCATCTTGCATGCGCCCGGCCCGCCACATGGTGTTGCTAGAGAGCGATGAGCCAAGTAAAGCCCCTCCCGGCCAAAACTTCCCCTAACCCGGACGATGATGGGCCAATTGTGCACCGCCCTATGGGACTCCCAGTCACGGCCTTTGTGACACCACCTGGGATCAAACCCGGTCTGTCGTGACGCCTCAAGCTCTGCAATGCAGTATTTAGCCTACATTGGCTATTGGTAGAGACGCAGGGCCCATTCTAGCTTTGTTTGTCAGGGTGGGCAATTGGAAATGTGAAATGTTTCAAGTTGGAGGTAATTATGCATTTAGGTTATAGTTTATTGAGCTGCATGAATACACAACATCGAAAGATTGTTTTTATGACTATTTTAAAATTAATTTCCTGCAATTCTATGTGGTAATGATTTATGTTCACTTCTTGGTCTATTGATTTGATTGCATGTTTCATCAATGCAAATTAATTATTTGAAGTTATATTTCACCTCTGTTTGATTTTATTCTGTAATAGGGTATATTGTATCCATGTGTTCAAGCTAATCAAGTCAAAATGTTACTTTGATACAGCGTGTAATCTACACAATCCAAAGAAATGCCTTCTCACAATAAAGCTTTCCTCTCAAACAGTGCAATGATATTAAGCTATATGTATTTGTATTTGTATTAGGCTATAGCTTACAAATAGCTATACCAAGTAGTCGTAGCCCTATTAGGCTATACTATGGTTGTTTGTTCATGAACTGGCCAAATGGCAGAGTTGTCCTTCAGCTGTCCTTCAGCACAACAAGTTGGTTCAACTTCTTTAACATCATTGCGCAATCCTGGCGCTGTCCTATCAGGACCCACGACGAGCGCTCCAATTGCTTATCATTTAATCTCATCAAGATCTGTTGCCTCCAAATTGTAATACAAATAACTTATAATTATTATTAAATAGAAGATTTTGACTCCTCACAATGGTGCTCATCTAGTAAAATTAGATCGAGGCTGAATCAATGTCTTGCAAGATCACGTACTTTTACATAACAGAACAGAATATAACACCATAGCATAGTAGGCCTATAACCTTACTGTTCCACCAAAAACACCTCTTCATTTCTAATGAGATTTTAGGATGGTTATCTGAAGCTGAATTGTCCCAAAAGTAATCTAATCTGTCAAACAGAGAGCGTCACTAGGCAGGATGTATTCTTTCATTGAAACAAAATACAAGGAAGGCTAATAGTTTGTTAACACCACCTGCTCTAATTCACTCACAAAACAGTAAGTCAAGAAGATCTAAATGCATATACCCATGTAGATCAATCAACTGATTGGCATGGAGATGCAGTTTGGACATTTCACTAGTAAAACATGAAGAATTAACAATCACAATTTTGTGTGAGTGTGTTACAATGTGTGTGTATGTATGTTTGTGAGTGTGTGTTTAAGAGTGTGTATATGCCTGTGTGTCCATGTACTGAGATATGAATGTTTCACTTTAAGTGGACAGACCTTGAGAGTTGTTTGCATCACACTACCTTTGTGTAGGCAAGACTTCAACAAAACTTCAACAAGATACATCAATACAAACAGTATTAGGAACTATAAGAATGGATTAACAGTACAGATAGAAGGTTATTTCAGCTTTTCTTCAGCGGCTCACCGTTCAAAGTTTAAATAGAAAGTCATTGGCATCA